>NW_028301712.1:83030051-83340102 GCF_037042655.1 Diuraphis noxia
TAATATCTTTATTATCCATGTTTAGCTGCAGTCAGTGATGCCCGCATTGCCACTCGCTCGCTGCGCTGCGATTGGACAAACAAAAAAAAACGATAATATCCCTAGACTCGTTATCACGGCTCGCTATGCAACAACAACTACATAATAGCTGCTGACTATCTAGGAATTCGCTGGGTCCTGGGCTATTAATATGGCTACTCTATAATGGCTAAACCGATTTAAAATCATCCCACATTTTCCCACACCGGGAAATTAATTCATTGTCTATGAATGAATCAATGAACCATGTAAATGATATATCGTCTAAAAACATCCCTGTGCGTTTTTTCACACTGGTTTAGTATATGGTATTTGTAGTATACCACAATATAACCAGTATAACCACTCTTATCATTTTCAGATAATTACAACCGTCCATATTCTGGCTTCATATTCTGACTTTCTGAGATCATAGGTATCATGACAAAATAGATGATAGGTATTAATAGTATTATGAATTATGATCATCTATTCATCTAAGCTGCAGCTGCCCACAGCAGCTGGGCCACAGGGCACAGATATTAACTGGTTAATGTCTATACTCTATATAACTGCCAATCACCGTCCCCTTTTGCCTTGATAAACCTTCATTCCTGGTTTATCATTTAATATTTTATTATACAACACCGATTTAAGATATTAAGATATAGTAAATTAACAGGTATCTTGATAGTCACACACGAATGAACTGATTATTACCATGGGGCATGGAGTAAAATATTTCGTCCAAACTCCAAATGTATATTTTATCCACAACGTGAAGTCTGTTAAAATAATAAGATATGATGTTACGTAACAACAATGGGGTCTTACAACCAACGCTGGTCGCTGATAAATTGATAATCAGTCGTGAGCCGTGACGACGTCGTTACATCGTGTCGATCGGCGTTTTTGAATTTTTTTTTATTTTACGAACCCTAACCTAAACGAACGCCAAACAGAATACAGATTACAGATCGTTTCCAAAGTGATAACACTTAGGTACTGACTACTGACTACAGTTGTAGCTACCGAATCTTAATAATATATTATTGTCTTTTGTAGACTCGAAATTGCTAATTACCAGTTTTTACTGGTTTCGAATCTTCGATCGTTTCATTTTTAATTCACTTACTTTTCGTTTAGAATCGTTAATATGAAGAAATAGACTGAAGAGTACAATTTACTGTCATCAATTCATTCAACCTGAGGTATGGTATTATGGTTCAACAATACATAAGATTATTATAGGTAATATATAAATTACCTAACACGTTCAGAAGCGGGTTATGATAAATTGTGCTTTCCATACATTTTAGAGTTTCTTCATACATAAGTATTGAAAACTACTCTTTTAAGCTGATTGATTTCATTATTTAATGGTGCTCCTTAACATTTACTTATTAGAAATTTAACGTACAAATTATTATTTCATTGACACCTATATTGTATTTGTTTGTAATTTTTTGAAAGTTGTATAATTTTTAATATTTTCATACACGTTACCTGTTTAGATAATGTTTTAAGAAGTATTTTACTAAGCTCTTGTCCAGTAAAATATATTACTAAAGTAAACGATCAATAAATCTATATTGTTGTATCAATGTTTTCAGTCAGAAAATGTAAGTTTTTTTAAAGTTTAAAATATGATTTGTTTTCTACAGTTTGTTTATTATATAATTCCGGATTTAGACTTATTATGAATATATAATATTAGGTATATATGTAGTATGTAGGTATTTATAATTATTGAATTACTGTACTCTTGGCACTTAAATAAAAAACATTTAAATTTATACAATTATCTGTAACAGCTGTCAACTAGGTAGGTAATTTAAAATGTTGTTAAGTTATTACATAAAAATATTACTTACCTATATAGCTTTTTTCAAATACTATTAACTCAATTAATAATTACTATTAACAATACTTATACAAAAAAGCCAAGACAATGATGATCTAAATCTTTTATAATTAATATATTTAAAAAAAATTTAACAAGTTAATAATAAATTACTTTTGGAAGACAAGTTTATTTCAATGGAAGACATTATTAAGATAATATTCAGTACTTAAAATGTTATAAATTATGCCTAATATAATATATTGATAATTATTACTGATTAGTATTCTAAGTTTCCGAAACAAATATATTTTATTTCTGTGTATTCATCCATACCATGGCGAGAACCTTCTCTTCCAAGACCAGATTCTTTGACACCTCCAAATGCTGCTTCTGTGGCCGATATGATACCTTCATTGACACCAACCATTCCAACTTCTAGGGCCTTTGCTACTCTCCAAACTTGAGACAAATCATTTGAGTAAAAATAACCAGCTAATCCTCTGTTTGTACTATTTGCGATTTCTAATCCTTCTTGTTCTGTATCAAACTCAATACATACTGCAACAGGTCCAAAAATCTCTTCAACGTAACACGCCATGTCTTTAGTGACATTTGTGATTAATGTTGGTTCATAAAATCGTTCACCAATACTTAATGCCCGTTTACCACCAGTTATGATTTTTGCTCCTTTATTCTTAGCGTCGTTTACTATTCTATCAACTTTATCTGCTTGAGCAAAATTTATCAATGGTCCCAAGTTCACGCCACAAGTCTTACCATCACCCATAACTAATTTATCCATTTCTACTTTCAATTTATCAACAAATTCTTTGAATACATTTTTTTGAATAATAAATCTATTAGCACTTACACATGTCTGCCCACAATTTCTAAACTTTGAAGCCATTGCTCCAGCCACGGCTTTGTCAACGTCTGCTTCATTGAATACTATAAATGGCGCATTTCCTCCCAATTCTAATCCAACACGTTTCACTGTGCTGCTGCATTGTTTGTACAGTAATTTTCCAACCTCAGTAGATCCAGTAAATGAAATACCATAAATATCTGGACTTTCACATAACAGCTTACCAATTTCTGGAGTATTTTCTCTTGATGTAGTTACAATGTTAATTACACCTTTGGGAATGCCGGCGTCTTCTGCAAATTTTGCTAAAATTAATGCTGTGATTGGAGTATTTTCTGCCGGTTTAATGACACATGTACATCCTGCTGCCAATGCAGCTCCAGCTTTTCTAGTAATCATGGCAATTGGAAAGTTCCATGGTGTAATAAGACCAACTGGTCCTAGTGGTTGACGAATCATTAAAATTTCTTTGGTTTTATTTGGACTAGGAACATGTTCACCATAAGTTCGTCGTGCTTCTTCTGAAAACCATTCAACAAATGAATTTCCGTAAGCGACTTCACCCAATGATTCTGCTAATGGTTTCCCAGCCTCTGATGTTACAATGTCTGCTAAATAATCTTTATTTTCAACCAAAATATTGTACCAGTTTCTTAATAGATCACTTCTTTCTTTAGCTGTAGTCTTTTTCCATGTGTTGAATGCATCATTTGCTGCATTTATAGCTATTTGTACATCAGAAGCATCCAAATCTGGTACAGTAGCGATAGTTTTTCCTGTAGCCGGATTGACAACATCAAAAGTCTTTCCAGATTTTGCATCACACCATTCACCGTTCACATAAGCTTTGGTAGGCCACATTGTTGAGTAACGTTGTGCACACATTATTATTGATCTGGTAATGCCTTGCGAGGATCTAAGTAACATGTTGAAATGGAAATGTATTTAGATAATTTCAAACAATTTAAAACAAATATTTAATAGGCAAATTAAATTAAATTTGGTATAAAAAATTAATTTTCTTTAATTACTTTGATCTATATTTGAACTTTAGAAACTGGTTGTTAAACTATCAATAATTTCTCGAGTGTTCGTAATCGTAATTCGACTAATTCATAATCCTCATTTCTCAGTCTAGTTGGTCCTGTCTGAATCGACGTTTTGAAGTAGTTTTAACTTTTAAGTTATATCAATAATCGTAATGCTACGGCGGGAAAGTGGATGGTGGTCACCCTTCACCTCACCTTCTACCGATGATGGTGTTACCAACATAATACACACACCATAATTATTAAACTATTCGAACGCCATTAATTTTTATCTGTATTGCACAATATTACAGTACAAAAATTATAATAATAATTTATTATTATTATCTATTATATATTTTAATATTGCCATGTTAGATCCAAAAATGATGATTGGCATATTATTTTCAACTTGGTTTGATCTTTCATTCAGAATTCGGATTAGAGGAATGCTCAATGCATGTTTATATTTAATATTTTATTATTCTAAAATAAAAATGTTTGATTCGATTTTGTTTGCTAGCGAATAGCATAACAAACAAATACGTTTTACCGACCCTCGTGACATTCAATCTGACCCTTTTTGTTCTTTATTATTATTAATTTCACACACTTCCTTTTTAAATTCAACCGATTTATAACCTAAGTGCGTAAATTAATATATAGACACCTAAATATTTTTTTTGCATTTGATAGTTTTATAATCTTATTGGTAGTTAAATGTGCTATAATACTTGCCCCTGTCTTATAACTGTGTTGTATATACTCATATGAATACATAATATTTATGGTAGTTGTGTTTCATAATATAACTTATAACGATTATTATTGGATCAACTAACAAACTCGCTAAAGTTTTTTTTTTATCTATGATCTTTAGTTTTAATAATACAATTTTACACTATTAAGGTCCCTCTAATATTGTTCTATCATAAATAATTTTAACATTTATTAAATATTATAAATCTGCCATAATATCATATGAAGCTATATTATGTTTTGTGGAAAGTAGTATTCAATTGTTATTTGTCTTACTAATAAATATTGATTGATTTGCCTATGCTAATTTTAAATAGTAAAATGAAGTAGCATATTGATTGTAGTAAGCATATTATATTTTTATTAAATGGAAGTGGCTATGTTACTAATAATTTTAAAAAAAAAAATGAGTGTATATATTTATTTGAACAGAAAAATTATAATCATGCTAATTTGCGATCTATATATGCCTCCATGCTGGAATTGTCTTCATTGTTTTAGTTTTCTCAGTAGTCAGTAGTTCTTTAATTTATATGTTTTTTTATCTTGTGATTCCAGAACATGCTTCCCGCCTATAATTATTGGTGATATTGAATTGGATCTATTTTTTGTTTCAATAAAATAAAGCTAAAATTTTAACGAAATCAAAGTTGTCTGTCAAATTATAGGAAATGTTTTAAATATAATTTACCTAGCTGATTTTGCAGTTAGTTTTAAACTAAAAAATATATATTTCCTTCTCTGTTGAAGTTCCATTAATGGGAGAATGAATACTCATGTAATTGTTAATGATTTTATTGTATTTTGATGACTTATTTTTATTATCACCATAACACTTAAATATTATTAAAACATAAAAATTAACAATTTAATTTGATAACAATTAACACATATTATCTTGGTCTGAATATTTGAACTATATGAATATCTATAACAATTTGTCCTGTAACATCATTTTAAAACCCAAAAGCTTATTGCTAATTATAAAACATTCTGTTTATCTTTAATTATTTTGGGTTAAATAATAATAATCGTATTCAATCAGAAAAAGAGAAATATTCCATTTATGTATTTGATTGAAAGAGGGACTACTTCCCCTTCTATTTTATGTATATGCTCATAATGATGAATTCAGTTTAGCATCAATGGTCTTTTAATGTTTAACTAAAAATTAATCCATTATAATGTATAAACTACAATCAAGCAATTCCCCATTTTTTTTAAATATTTATAAAAAGTAAAAACATTCAAAATTTTAACTATCTAATTTTTAATCTTTTGTATTTTTTTTTATATGAATTTTACTGTTTTTAAAACTATAGATAGTAAATATTTAAGGATTTCTCAACAAGTTTGTATTTTAATTTAAACTACCTATTTAAGATATAAAAAGAATTATAGAAAAGATTAGCCACTTAAAACTGTTTAATGAAATATTTTATATTTGTTGGACAATAGTGTGTCATATGTTAAAAGATTATTAGCTTAGGATTGTAATACATTACTCTTGTTAAAAAAAGGTAAATTATATGAATATGACTATTTGTGATGTATTTTCATATAGTGATACCTATATACAGAGTGTCCATTTAGTATCAATCAAACTTTTTATTTTATGTGATTTTAAAATAGTTGTTGTATAAAACTTATCCCAGCCTCAATGTTTTAAAACAAGGACCAGCACTATATAATCAGAAATAATGAATTACTAATTATTAGTAATTAGTAATTAGTAATTACTATATAATTAACCAATTACAAACTGGGTAAAAACAGGAGGTTGTGGATGGGTATTAGAATACACTATAGGGTACACGGAGCCCGGGTACGTGGACAAAAGATATAATATTAAAGCCTGTGTATATCCGTGTATTTAACACACATGTAATACTGTAATTTAAAATTCAGATATACTTAAAATATAAATATTTATAATATTATAATGTTAAAGACTTTATGAATAGATATTAGTTATGCTTAAGAGGATGTCAGTGAAAAAACAAAATTTAAAATATTTAGATGTTCACAATATTAGATTGTACAAAAATACAAGTTGATAAATAAACGCTCTATTATTTATTATCTAATTTTCATTATTTAAATGAATGAGTATTCAAGCTCAAGGATATTTCTATTACATGGGATTTAACACCGTCATAGGTAAAAACTGTGACAAGGTTCAAAATAAGAAACAAAAAATGATTTCCTTTTTCAGATCTTTGTATTCTGTCAGGTCATAACAACCTATTATATTATTTAGAGAGTTAATATCAAACAAAATAATAATGCCTAGAGCTAGGATTTTAATGACCTTAAAAATACACAAAGATGCAAAAATGACCTAAAAACTAAAAAATGACCAAAAAATGTACTTAGATGAGTGAAAAAAATTTATTTTTAAAATATTAATAATTATGATTGATGAATAAAATAGGTATACATTTTACTTGTGAATTTAACTGCTTCCTGGTATAATTTTTGGATTCTGAAAATTCAATAATCGTATTCACTACTAAAGCTATTATTGTTATAGGGTTCATTCGATATGTAATCTTATCTTACTTACTCTTATATTACTTTTTCAATATAATATATCAATGGACTGGAGCAGATAATTGCCTATAGGTACTAAGGATTACCTTTACAACACATATTAAAAAAGCTTAAGATAAACTAAAATTAGTTAAAATACACAAAATGAACGTTATATTTGTAATATTACGTAAAAATGCAATAAAATGCGTTTAACACAAAAAATGCAAAATTAAAATTAAGTATTCTAAACTGTTATATCATGAAACAAATTTAGTTTATGGTTAGAATTGTATAGCACTAAAAGAAAAAAGATGCAAAAGTCACCAAAATCCTAGCTCTAAATTAATGCCTATTATAAACTTTAACAAACATTATTGAATTTGATAATATAAATATTCAATTTTTTTTAAATATAACTATTTAGCCATTTAGGTACCTGCAATTACCTAATTAAATTAAAATACAAACATAATATGTGAACTTATAATGTTTTTTAAAGTACAAAGAAAAAGGGTCATATTATCATTGGATTAGATAAAAAAAATTTAATTTATTAAAACTAAAAAATTTCAATTTTTACCGGACATAATATCATATATGAAGTTATAATATTTATCAATTTTAAATAAACACTTAATCTACTTTATATTTAAATGTTCATTTTGTTTTTTATTTTTTTCTAGATATTATGGATCTGCTCAAGAAGTATTTTAGTAACGATTCTTTATTTCCTTTCGGTAAATATATTTATTGTAAAAATTATTATAATATAATATTACCTACCTATGTATAACATATTTGAATATTTGATATGTTATTAGTTACAGATTATATCACAAATTATTTTAACTATATAAATGAAAAACCAGTACCTTCAATCCTAGCACCTATAACAATAACTCTATTCTGTTACTATGTCTACATTTATGTGAGAAAATTTTATCCAATATACGTAAACTGTTGGTTTTGCAATGCCAATTTTAAAGTTGCTTTTGAGGATCGATTTGAATATTCATGCATTGAATGTGGACAGTTTAATGGTTTTAAAGAGGCAAGTATTATATTGTATGAATATTTATGCATATATTTATAATATACATTATGTTATATTTTAATTTTGTTTGATCAGTTTTTTGAACTTATAGAAATACATTTATTTTTTTTAGGATGGAAGCTATAGTAAATTAATTCCTGAGCAACACGATCAAAGATACAACAAGGCAGTTTTTTCTGTTATCCGAGAAGATGTTCAAGAAAATAAAAATGGTTTATGTCATAAATGCAATATTTTTCAAGAAATGAAGGTGAAACAATTAGCTTGTTTCATCCCAACAAAAGAAAAAAATTTTGACAGAGAAATTGAAAAATTCAAGTAATATTAAAAAGATTTTTTGAATATTTAAGTTTTGTTTGATCCAACTGTGTAATAATTATAGAGAAAACTTGGAAGCAACATTAAAATTATGTTCCAAATGCAATCAATACACTCAAAAAGTACTATTACTACAAGAACAACGTTACAACTTGAGATCAACTAGAATAAATAATAATCAAAAAGTGATTTATTTTTAAATTTAATTTTTATTCAATATTAATTAATAATTTTATTTTTTACTACAGGGTATGCAAGATGTTGGTGTTTGGCCCAATTTTTGTTCAATATCTTTATCATTTATTGTATTTATATTCTCTTCTGGTGTTGAGAACTATTTGGATAATTGGGTAGCTCAACATTTAGACCCATTGATTTTCCAGAATAGTGCTGTAACACTAACGCGCTCAATTGGAATTATTAGCCTAGGTGGTACATTATGCCAAGTTTATCACTGTTTGAGTACATTGGACAAATTGAGTGCCATAACCATGTTACTATGGTCATTATTATGTGTTATCAATAATTTTGAACATTTTGAACATTTAAAACTTAAAGTAACTTAAAAAAAAAATACATTTTAAAATATTCATACTATCTTAATATTATTTAATATTTTCCAGCTTCTCATTTCGGCAATTATTGTACTTCTATCATCTGTATCTGTACTCAGAAATTTGACAAAAAAACAAAAAATTGAACAAAAGAGTATTAAACTGGAGGATGAAGTATACAGAATTAATAATACAAATTTTAATGATACAAGGTAATATTAATTAGGGTTTTGTATTTTTTATGTTATATACCAGGGGTGGCGAACCTTTTTTGTGTCTAGTGTCAAATTTTTGCTATCAAGGGTTCGATAATTTTTCAGTGCCCAAAATTCGTAAACACCAAATAGAAAATATTAAATATAGTAACACTATCAATTTTACATATAAGAATATTATAACTTTAAAAATGTTTATAATTTATATCTTTGAATTTTTTACAAAATTTAAAGATTATTTTCTATTTAATTTTTCACGTGCCATTGAAATTTTACAAACATGTCTCTTTCAGCACGAGTGCCGTGGGTTCGTCACTTCTGTTGTAACAAATTATTTTTGGGAACAGTGGAATTTTCCTTTTTTTATCATTGTTATAATTTATATTTATAACTATACTTATACACAATTATAAATACTTTAAATCCCAAATAGAATTTAATGTCTATTAAATCTTACCACATTAAATTGTATTATCTAAGATTTTGCACTCACACAACGGTATGAAAATAGTTGAGAATCGTATCGGAAAATACTTTGAACTTAACAAAGAATAAAAATTTTGTTCAAAGTAATTAATATTATTGAACTGGTATTTTAAGTACAACAAAATTTATATTTCTTAAAAGATGATTTATATTTAACCATTTTTTTTAAAGGAATCATGAACTTTGTTTAACAGAGGTTTGACTATAATTGTATGTATTTTTATGATAATATTTAATATAAGTTTTGAAGAAAATAAAATGTTTTACACGTACCTAATAGAAAGTTAAAAGACAGAGTGAAACAAACCTTGGTAGTGCTTATGAATTTATTTAAGTTCCCTATTTAGTATAATAAAATTTAATAATCGTTTTAGTAAGAATTGTATGTCACCAAAAACACAATTACGGGAAACTCATTTTCTACCTGGGCCAAGTAATCAGTTCATCGTGCGCCTCCCAAAATTCAAAGTCGCTCGAGTACTTAATGAAAAAATCTTTCTTGAAGCCATTCCCAAGTCCATTCAGTATACAACAAGAGACGAATATGATTACGACATAGACGCACGATATATGACCTCTCGACACAATGGTATGTTGTTTACTGCCTGTTAGAAGTCAAATGTCTGTATCTTTCTTTAATTATGGGCCTTAAGTTATTGATATATTCATTATTAAACCAATGTCAATAATATCTTAGATCAAATATCTAAGTTATAATATGATAACTTTTCAATGGCTAGACTACCTAGTTAGATTATTTATATATAAGCTATAATAATAACAACTTTTGAGCATAAGAATAAATATATTTCCTTGAAAATAATTAGTTGAAATGAAATGGGTTTAAATTAGTATTGCATTGATGACTAGTTTTAGTGATAAATAGAATTGCATACAAGGAATGTTTCACTATTCTTATTTTTATATTATGAATATTATGTATAGTAACAACAAATTAACATGAAAACATCTTTTGACTTTATTATCTATAAGAACGTGTTCGTTTTATAATCATGTAAATTATTATGGCGTCATACATTTTATTCAGATATCTAATGAAGTGATATTTTAATATATTAGGACTTAATCTTTAATGTAAATAATTTAAAGATTTCTTTACAGTTTCATGAATACAGCATGTAATAGGTCTATTTGACTAATGGTGGTGTTATACATCATGTGGTCATGTTAAATAATGATAAAATATATGTATTGATTATTGATTACCCACCTTTTAATGACAACAAAACACTGATTAACAAAAAAAAATTTGAATTTTATCAAACTTTGAAAATTGTTTAAAAATGAGTGACGTAACCAAATTTAAAGTTTTAAACGGCAAAACTGTTTTTAAATACTTATTTTTTTAAATAGCTATTATGAAAAAAAATTTGAATTATTTAATTTTAGTTCTAAAAAAATTAAATATAAAATTAAAACGCAGAGCTCTTGGAATCATCACAAAAAAAAAAAACTTAAAAATATTGAATGGAAAAAAGTTAGCATTACTCAAATAAATATGTCACACCTTGTATACTGCACAATATACCATGTATCCACAATAACAGACTAATAGAGTATACTGTATAATTAAATTACCCTTATTAATTATCTATTAAACCCTTTATATATTTTTGAATACTGTTTAAGGGTCATGAAACTAGACTTATTGCATCAATCTCCCTCAGACAAAATTCTAAAATATGTTCATAGAACTGTGTAATGTAGGTAAATGAATTAAAGAGTGTACCCAGTTTTTGTAGACACAGTAACAAAATTATACACAATATAAATGATTATATCTATATGAGTAAGAACATTGGTACATGTATAACCGTTAATTTTATTAATTTACTGCCTTATTGGCTGTTATTGACTAAATAACTATTATATTATTATAAAATTATATCTATTATTCAATAAATAGTTTTACTCGAGACAAAATGGTCACATCAATCACGTGTAAAATAACCCAAATGGGTCATTTTAGTCCATTTGTCTATCTTAAAACCTATTTATATATAATGTACCAAATAGACTTTGAAATTTTAAAAATCTTATTATTAATTTAAAACAATAGTTAGCCTAACAATTGATTAATTTTTAATTTGCTTATTTAGTGCAAATGGATCATATAAAAACAGTGATGAATCAGAAATGATGGACATTGATCACGTTGAGGAGTTACCTAAAGGTCGAAAGAAGACATTGAATAAGACTGTTGATAATCTGTTCCAAGGGATGAAACTTAATGAAAACGGTGGTTTTAGAAATAATATACTTCGACCACCAAAGTTTTCAATGCCTGTTAAACGAGACAAGTTTCCAGGGTATGCGGAGTGTTCTCCTGGATATTATTCTTCATATTCGGTGAAAGACGATTATGATTTTGATACACAGAGCATTTACTCTCAACACAGTTATAGACCACAGTATCCACCAATGTGTCTCCAGCCTGTTTCACCATATCCATATTATGCTCCACCACACCACCAAAATAGTCCTTTGAACTTATCGCACTCGTCAAACACTTCAAACATACAGCATACTTCAGAATGGCCAAAGATGTTGATGTACTCAATTCCTGGAGTTATATTACTTGCTCTGCAATGTTACCTGTTGCACGACATTAAAGACTATATGAAACACAAGTGAGATTAGATTTAAGCATATTTTAATATTATAATGAACTGGACATTATTTTGTAAATATTAACTGTAACACTGCTATTGTTGTATCTTAAATATGTTAGTGTTCTTGTTGTATAAAGACTGTTAACATTTATTATTATATCGTTAACATTATTGTAAGAAAATTGGTTGTTAATTTTTTTTTTTCTATCGCATAAACTTGTCTGTATAAACTTTAATTTAATTTTTAATAAATTCTTCCAGTCATTATTTTTATAAAAATATTTTTTAATTTTAATTTTAAAGACACGAATGATACTTGCGTATTGATTATAATATTATATTGATTCTTTAATTAGGTATTTGTTAGTTGTTATTAGTTATATTTAAGCCTTAAAAATTGTAACACTTAACATTAAAAATATGCACTACAAAAAGCACAAAAAATATAAAATATAATACTTTTTGATATATTTAAAATATAATTAAGGGGATATCACGCCTGCATGTATTATCTTTGTCTTTAACATGGAAAACATTACAAATTTGCATTCAGCTGTTCCAATTTTGTGGTGTTAGATTTATATTAGAGAGAATTGACCTATTATCAAACTTAAAATTAAGTACATTATCTGTGTTGTCTTGTTGGGTTTTTACAATATTTTAATTTTAGGCAAGTTAAGAGAATATTTGATTTTAAATAATTTACACACTCAGTTTGTTTGAAAATTAAAATATTGCAAAAATGTATTAGAGATAACATAGATAATTTTTTCACTTGAAGTTTGATTTCAATTAAATTAACTCTAATATTTAAGCTAATAACAGACAGTTGGAATTACTGAAATAACATTTTGGTGTGTTTTGCATTAGTAAATTAACACATGTAGTTACAAAATTCTCTTAATGTATGCGAAATGCAATATATTATGAATAATATATACTTATTGGTATTGTGCTGATTTTACAAAATTTATATCTGACAATATTACGATTGTAATTTTTTTCTTCACAATTTACCTTGTATTATAAATGTGTACTCGCATGTTTATTAGATTTCATTGAAATATAAAAATAATTTTAAGATTGTTCAAAATTGACTCAAAAATAATCTATAAATTCTTACTATATATCTACAGTCAATTATTCACAATGGGCACATTCTATTATTAGATATTTCTGACATTTTACATATAAAATATTCATAAAATTATAATTTACTACCTCAGTATAATATATTTAGCAGTTTAAATATTGAAGATATTATATTGTACACATTCTGTTAAAATGTTTATTTTTAAAAATTTTAAAGATAAATCCTGAATAATTCAAGGAAATTAAATGTTATAAAACATTTTACAAAATATACAATACTTTAAATTTCTCAATTTTTATTTTTGAAAACTTATTTATAAATTATATTCATAATTAAAAATTCAATATCTATATTTAAGTATTTAAATACTACACATTTCTTAGTGTCATAGATTATCAGTATAGGGATTAATAAAGATAATTAATATAGTATTAAGTGCTTAGCATAACAAAGATATTCTTAAAAATGTATGGTTAAAACAATATTATATGGCCAAAAACATTTATGATCTATCTCATATTAATTGAGTTTTGTACAGATAAAATCACTTTAAATATATTTTTTACTTTAATAGAATATTCATTGATAATTGCAGTATAATTAACTTTTGTTGAATCTACAAGAAAAATATGGCCTGTCTACAACCATGCAAACAAAGACTGAAAAAATGAATCTACAACCTTAATGTATAGATAAATATTAAATATATTATAAATAAAATATTTAAACATTATTGAATGCTATAAATGTTGAATGGATGCTGATAAACATTTCAAAATCGCTCAATGTGGGTAGCTAGAAATTATGTACAGAAAAAAAAAAGAGATTAGATACATTCAATGATAAAAAATCTTGTCTAAATTACTAGCTGTGAAAAAATGTATGCACTTTAAACTACTGAGAACACAAAACAATAGGAACAACACAGCTAAGAAACTTAGTCAAAATTGGTAACAGAATTAGTGGTCCACAGCTGAGTATAGTCAATGCGATTAACAAATGTGTTTTTTTTTTTTTTAGTGTAAAAAGAATATTTAAATATTGTTGTGATGAGTTGGGTGTTCATTAACTGACTTCTTATGGGGAATCGGTTGCTATGTCTTTCTCCAGTTTGAAAGTGGGATAGTCAGCACAGTCTTTAGAAATGTAGATGCCGTAATCAGAGAGATGGTTGATGGCCGGTTGGACCATGTGATAGCTACTGAGAATTTTGTTAATGTCCATTGAATAGTATCCTGATGACATTTTAACCAACATATCCAACAGAGACTCGGGCGGCTCGACGGAATTGCGAAGCAGCGGCATAACGTAACAGCGTTGGTTCTCAAAGTCAACTATGGCGGTAATGTTGATATCAAAGTCATGCAAGAAACGAGCTGATTTGTTGATGACGATCCGCGGCACCTTTTTAATGGTTACCTCTGGCGGGTTGATAACCATCGAGATGACCAAGTTTTTGGAGCTCGGAGGTGGAGAAGTGGGCAATAACTCTGGCAACAACAGCATATCGTTCTCAGCGTCTGCATACGACGAGTAAGATTTGCAAGGCACGGCGGCTTCGTCCACTGTGTCCTGTTGCTTCTGTTGTAGGTCATGAACGTAAGCCTTGCACAGCGCATCGACGGAGAAATAAAGGATCAGTAGAAACGACACCAGGATTGCCGAGATCTTGGCCATCTTGAACACAATCCGAGTGCGCTCGGCCGAGTGGTGGATGCACACGCCGACCTTCTGGCCGTTTTTGGCACCGTTCGGCAAACCACCGTCGCCGGTCTCCACGAACTTGGGGTGATATGGCGGCGGTGGCTGGGTCTGACCACGGTGGACTTCTCCGGCGCCGATCAATGGCGCTTTGTCCGGCTTGCCGCAGGCAGACGGGAACGTTAAGACGGTCATCGCAAACAGGTACCTTAACGGTTGCGACGGCTTCTTTTGTGAATAATCGAACCGGACGGAAACGGCTATGGAACTACGGTTTTACGAGTCGCGGCGAGCCACTGTGCGTCTGTCGTTTAACTCACCGTGCGAGCCAGGTTTTCTGTTTTTGCGTCGTAGCTAGGGGCTCGGGGGCAGGACGTACCGACTGACGAGAAAGACTCGACGGACGAGCGCAGGATCGGATCTCATTATCAATATCAATGTGAGCCGAGGACGATCATTGGTCGCGGTCAAACCGTTGTCTCTAAGCAGGGTGCCAGGACGTGCGGGCGCGCAACTCAAAAACGACAAACACCCCGACGAACGCAACGGACCGCTACCCGTCACCCGAATATGATAACGGCGCTTATCGACAACCGACCTTACCGACCGAATGGTGCGGTGGTTAACGACCCAGCAATATTAATTTATTATTTAGACCCATCTATGTTTCCGTACAATACACGACAAGGAGGTCGGACACCTCTCCTACACTCCGGCCCACGAGACATCACTACCGTCAGAATAACCGACAGCGACAGATTTTTCCCCCATTATGTGCTGCAATCGTGCACGAGTTCTTGTCGAATAGCGGTACCTACTGATCTCTGGTGGGCCGGAGTACTATAAAGAACGTCTCCAACTCTCCAAGCTCATCCAGTTCCTATCAATAACTCAAATTGGCAATAAATTGTGAAGCGTTCCTGCTTAAGAATATCCGAGTTTAACATCAATACCTGTAACTATCTCCTATTATTTACTAATTTATATTTAAATTGATTGATTTTCACTATTTATTATAAGTAAACGCTTCCACTTATAACTAGAAACCGCCTCATCTAAAACCTTTCTTCCCGAACAATCCCACTAATCCCAGGTGACCCTGCCACCCTGGCCAACGTTTAAAGCATAGCTAGTGCCATGATTTATTACTTTATTAGTCGACTAACCACTATACTACCCACGCCACATGAAGTAGGTATAGGGTGTTTCATAATGAACGCAGTTTTTGAAATCATCCTGGCCAATTTGTTATTATTAGGATAATGGCAACGTTTTTATAATATTTCTGTTACTTATGGTATTGAGGTTTTTAGTGAATAAATCCAATATAATATTGTATATTTTGTTTAATTGTCGTCATGGAGTGGTATACAATCGAGCAACAGCCAACAAATTTCGTTTATTAAAATCCATTATAAACATGGCGAGTGTTTCTATGATTATTAAGAAACTTCGTACGATACTCAAATATTGTGAAGCAACGACCGCAACCGCATCAACAATAGTGAGGCTGGTCAGCAAATTCGATGAGACAGGATCAATTGCAAACATTAAAATTTATGAACGCTAGTTATTAAAATTATGATCATATTTTCTGTATTCCATGAACCAGTGGCGCCGAACTCAATTTAAAATGGGGTGGCCAACTAGTAAAAAATTATCAAGTATCCTCCCACACAGTACCATTAAATTAAACCTATGCGACTATACCTCAACGTTATCATCAGACAGCAGTTATGTACAATATTTTAGTATTTGTACAATTATTTCAAATTGTATTTTTGTTAGATATTTAACCATCTGCATAACAGGACCAACCACTGACCCATTTAAAAGGGGTGGTCACCGCCATCCCTACTGTATAGGTTCGGTGCCACTGCCATGAACATATATAATTCGCAGTCGTTGGCCGCGATCACGATCAGTCGTTGTTATGTGTATTGCTGCCTAAGGCAAACGACTTTATAATATCTATAAAACCCGCTACGCATACATACAACTATACACAACATATTATTCGAAATAACTATCAAACGTTATGGAAACGAAAATCGTTGAAATTTTAAAAATTGTTAATGATTTAAAAGTCACGAATAATAAAATTATTTCTACAATAAATACCCAAAATTAAAAAATTAGTCCCATATCTAAGAAGGTTGATGACCTTTTTAAAAATGTCTCTAATCTAACAAAAGCTAATCAAGATCTTAATTTAAAAGATACTAATCTAGAAATAAAAATATTAGCTATGGAGCAAAATATAAATAAAGAAAACAATACACCACCTGAACAAAACATTATCGAGTAACTAATGGATAGACAGTCGATATCAAATGATATATTATTCTATTTAACCTAACTGAGGGTGATTCACAACAAATTGAAAACGTTATTTACAGTTTAAATCAGAAAATTGAACAATTTACTTTTTTCCGTCTCGGAAAAACAAAATCAAATACTCCGAATAAGCTACGTCCAGTAAAAATTCTTCTTTCAAGTCAATCAGATGTGTTTAATATCTTACGAACATAAAAAAAATTGAAACCAACAATGAAATGGTCAAATGTTCGTTTTTTGTCAGATAGAACTACTAAGCAACGAGAAGAAGTGGAAAAACTTTACAACAACGTAGAGATAATAGTGAGCAGAACATAATCATTAATTAATATATTAAAGGTATTCCGAGAATTATAAACACTACAAAAAACTGATAAGCACTCCACCCACTTGTTTAAATTTGTATTACCAAAATGTCCGTAGTTTGAATAATAAACTGTCATGTTTAAAATCTCAAGCTCCTTGATCAATTTATGAATTTATGATATATTTATATTCACAGAAACTTGGTTCAAAGAAAACGTTATGTCAACTGAATTAGGTTTTTATAATCATAATATTTTTAGACATGACAGAACAATTAATGAATCATTAATTGAATCATTATGATTCCTTATCTAGAGGTGGTGGTGTACTCATCACTATTCGTAATAATATTTATTCTAAGCTTATTAAAATTGTAATTAATAATATCGAACTATTATTTTGTAATGACAAAAATGTCTAATCTTACTTTTATTATTGGGTCTGTGTGTAATACCTATTATACCTATTAAATCAAATGTTATATTATTTAACGAATATTTCAGTACGGTTGAGTTATTATGTAAAAAGTATAAAAATGCAATTCTCTTATTGTTTGGCGATTTTAATTTACCAGAAGCAAATTTTTCAAATGCAACTTCTTATATCAATGATAAATTAGTTTATTTAAATTTAAATCAAATAAATAGTATTAAAAACGTAAAAACACTATGCTTGATTATATCTTAACAAACTCTACTGTTGTTGATATTAAATCATGCATAATATATCCTATTGTCCCTATTGTTGTAGTATTTCACCCACCAATTTTAGCCACTTTTACCCATCATATTATAAATTATTTACCAATCATAGAATATATACATAACTGGCACCGTGCAAATTATATTTCTATTGTAAAATATTTAGGAGATATTAATTTTATTGATTACTTTACTAACAATAATTTAAATGATTGCTTGGAAGTATTTTATGGTCACATTAATTATATTATAGATAATTTCGTTCTCAAAATGCAGAAATATGATCTTAAATGTCTTATTTGGTTTAGTAAAGAGTTAAGATATCTTATTAAACAAAAACACTCAAATGATTTAGAAAATTATTTTGAATCATCTAAACTGCGTTCTAAATGTTGTAAACACATTAGACACCGAGATTACAGCTTATATACAATAAAATCACAAATAACAATTTTAAAAAAACAATTCTACATAAATTCGTAAATTTGTAAATGACAATGGTACAAATAATCATAAGTTACCTAACGTAATATCTTATTTTAATAAAGAAGCTGATAATGAAAAGGACATCATACATTTATTTAAAGATTATTTTTCTGATACATATGTCTCAAATAATAATACTTATTCTCAAAGTGTTTGTGGAAGAAAATAATTTAACCTCTACTTCAAAAATTCAACTGAATCAGATAGATGTTATCAACGAACTATGGAATATTAATGCCAAAACAGCAATAAGTCCTCATAAATTATCTCCAATATTTTTACAAAAATGTGCATTCATATATACTCCAGTTATTACTGCGTTATTCAATAAATCATTAGAAACCGGTATTTTTCCCGATCAACGGCAATCATCATTTATTACTCCTATTTTTAAAAAAGGTAAAAAAAAATCTAATAAATAATTATTGCCCAGTATCAAAATTATTAATTTTTCCTAGATTATTTCCTAAAATGGCAAATGACATTGTCACGAAATTATGTAATCCATTACTTTCAAATGATCAACATCGTTTTAGACAAAACAGATCAACAGTTACAAACCAAAGCATATACTTCAAACACTCGATCTTACAGTCGTTTAGTACTCACTCACTAACTAATGTTATTTATACGGATATGGAGAAAGCATTTGATAGGATAAATCACAAACCATTAATTATTATACTTGAATCCTATGGGTTTGCTGAACCACTTATTTCGTAGTTTCATTCGTTTATCACAGGCCGTACTCAGGTTATCAAATATGGTAACCATCTTTCTGAAAAAATGTACTTTACATCAGGAGTTCCTCGAGGAGACCACTTATCTCTGATATTATTCTGTCTTTTTATAAATGATATATTAGAAGTAGTTTCATATTCAAAAATCTTACTGTTTGCCAATGATGCAAGATTATTTAGAGAAATTAGAACCATGGATGATGTGATGCTGCGTCTAAATTTAAAATATATTCCAACTATCAATTAGTAATTAACAATTTATCATTGTGACAATAATTTCTTAGTTAGTAGTTAGTAGTAATCAATTTAATATTCTTCAAAATATTACAAAAATGACCTAAGCCATTTTCCTTCAAAAACGAGATACCGTTTTCCTCCACTATCCATTTTCCTCCAACGAATTAAAAAATAATTCTTCGCCATTTTCCTCCAATAAATAAAATAACAAAATAGTTAATACAAATAACTTATGCATAGCCAAAAAACAAATGTATTTGTTAGATATTATTATGTTTGATAAAATTAAATGAATAAACGTCGCTTTTTCAGACATGTTTAAATTAAAATTCGACATCAAATCCAACACTATCGACTCTAGTCGACATACAGTTCGCTACTAAAAATATAGTTTTAGTGATGCGAGTATATCGTATACAAGTACATTCGTGTGTCTGACGTCTGTCTCATTCAATAGTGTAATCATAATAATTGTTAACCACTTATACACAATATAATATAAATAAGATTATAAGTATATGTCCGTATCTTTATTTAAATTATTAATTTTAATCGATAGCTGATATAGATAGCCGACACCGGAATGTAATCATCAACCAATAAGCGCAAAATGTGATCCTAGCTTTACTCTATATTTTTAAAACGGAACATAATACTACAGCAAAAATATTTGCTAAAATATTGGTGGAAAATAAACATAACTTTAGTCGAAAATAATGTGGAGGAAAATGGACAGTGGAGGAAAACGGTATCTTGATTTTGGAGGAAAATGGAATCACCTATAAAAATAAGCATTTTTCGCTTATAAAATATAATAGTAGAGGCAATAACTATCAGACACCGATCTATCGGACTGCTTTTAGGGGGAATGGTAAACTCCTACAAAAGATAGTGTTAACTCCTACAAAAATATCAGTCTTGCAATATATTAACGCATAAAATAAAAATGGTTTGAAAAATATAATAAAAATGTTAATAAAACAATAATCATTATCATTTACGTTTAAAACAAAATTTTTAAAATATAATAAAAGTGTTAATAAAATAATAGTCATAATCATTTAATCTTAAAACAAAATATGTTTGAAAAAAATAATAAAAATGATAATAAGACTATAGTCATAATTATTTAATCCTAAAACAAAAATTGTTTAAAAAATATAATAAACAATAGAAATAATCACATACGTTTAAAATAAAAATTTCTATGTAGGAGATTACAATATCTTTGATTTTCAGGTAAAAATTTTAAAAGGTTATTAGTGTAGGAGTTTACATTTAATGATGATTCAGGTAAAAAGGTTATTCGTGTAGGAGT
Organism: Diuraphis noxia; assembly: GCF_037042655.1. Taxonomy (NCBI): domain Eukaryota; kingdom Metazoa; phylum Arthropoda; class Insecta; order Hemiptera; family Aphididae; genus Diuraphis; species Diuraphis noxia. Next base: position 83,051,282 of record NW_028301712.1, read on the forward strand.
TTACATTTGGCCGCTTTTAGAATCCGACAAGGGCAAATGCCCGCACCTATCCTAAATTCTTAAATGACCCCAGTGATAATATACGTAAATACTGAGTATTGGTAATATAAAGTGAAATAGTGAGTACGAAATCGGTTTAAATAATTTACCTAAATTAAATAAAAATAACAACTAATTAATAATTTAACTTTCTAAAATTTATAGTATATACAAAGTGTATTTTATATATCAATATTCAATCAATTATATCTACCTATATTACCTATTTAGGTATATAAGAATCTAACTTGATTTTAGAAACGAAGGAAACCGATTTTGAAACCTCATAATAATAATAATAATTAATTATTATTTTCATAATATATTCACCGATAATGACGTCTGTTTCTTTTTTTTCTTTTGTTTATTTATTTTATGATAATTGATCTATAATAATGTACAAAGCTAATAAAAATAAAAATGTTTCTAATACGCATGCGCGTTCCCTTATATTTTATTCAATCGATGAGATCGACATCTCCAACTCCAATCGTCCAGTCGTTGAAGTGGTTGAATTCTAAATGTAGTATATATAATTTTCAGAGATTAGCAATAACAATAACTAAAATATGTAATTATATTATTATTTTTATACCTAAAAAATAGTCTTATGTTTTTAAATTAAATTATAAAAAAATAATTTCTTCCGGAGGAAGATCGGACAGCTAGTACTTATATATTATATGTAATATGCTTATATGTGTAGCATATATGATATGAAAATTATTATTTCTAAATTTGCTTGTTCAGTTCGATTCTTTTTAGGAAGGAGATTAGGTGTCTGAATATGTCATGTCTTATTTAATATGGATTCATATATGTTTGAGTTGATTTTGGGTTGTATTAATTTTAACACACTTATTAATACAATAAACATGAATTTTATACAGGTATAAATACCTGTTTTTGATATTGTATATTGTATATTAATTTTTTAATTTTTCTTGATTTCTTGATTTCTTTTTTTATTTATTAATTATGTAAAATTATCCAAACATCCAAAACGACTTGTCCATTTGTTCCTATTCACATCGAGCAATTATAATTGCGAAAAGAGATATTAGAAAAAAAGTCCGGGGAAAAAAAAGTCCGAATAAACGAAAAAGTCCCAGAAAAAATTATTTAAAAATAATATTATTTATTAAATTAGTATACGTAATTATTAACTATGCATTAATTATCATCATAATGTTAAAAATACTTTTATATTAAATTATTATATTAAAAAATTGACATAATTATATAAATGTAATTACATTGCTTGAGAAAAATTATCAAAAATTTTTTTATTATTTATCATTATTATAACCAGACCATTATCGATACTACTCCCTACTCCTTTTTCGTAAACAGTGTGATATATTTTGTAATATCAGTTCGACTAGTTCGTTATCTGCAAATCGTTAACATAATATTTGAAGACGGTATTCCAAAGTATTTTCTTTCCTTTTAGATGTTAGCCCGATATTATTTAATTCTATTTTTGCGATATCCACACTTATTTCCTCTCGCATTTTATCAATTAGCTTTCCATATCGTAGGATGGTTATGCCCCACCAAATGTTTGAATCTATTATTCCAGCTCTCACAAATATTGTTTATTCGATGTTCCCCATTTAATGTCGATTCGTGCACGTTCCAAATCTCTGGTGGATATAACGCTTTAATTCGACGTAGTTTTATACTTTCTCCCGAACCAACATTTTTGTACGTACCCGTGACGTATGTACAATCAAAGACCAAAGTACTCCAGTAACTCATTAGCTTCTGGCGGAACAATAGTTTTTAAATAGTTCATACCTCATAAATTTTGTGTAATGGTAAACAAGCTAGTCCATCTAACATTCCGCAAAAATGACTAAAACTGTCGTTATTTATATACAACTTCTGTAACCCTAGATTTTGTATTTTTCGGTACGTGCTTTGCGTAGGTGATAAAAACATCATCCTTTTATTTCTAATTCAAATCCAATTATTTCACGAGCAGCCTGAATAGTCGCTTGCTCAAAGTTAATATGTAATACTTTTGAATTAGAAATAAAATTAAGTTCAGCACATTTCTCGCATAAAATACTAATCATTTTTATGTAAGTACTTTTTGTTTTTCTTTCTAATAAACAATAAACAGCGGTCACAAATACGTCTCTTTTTTTTACTCTTATAACATATAGTTGTAAAAAATGTTCAGGACTTAAAGAAAAGTTTCCATCACAAAACCAATTATTTTCATCAGTGATATATCATAAACCATTATCCAAAGAAAAAATAATTACTCGTTCATCAGAATTAGGTCCACTATCGTACAATAAAAAGCGTTCATTTTTATATAATGTCCAATCACCAGTTATACTTAGCTCTGTTAGAGTTTGAGGTTTTTTTGGATACATTTGACCTTTACAATTACGCAACGTTCTATTTACGGTGTTTTCTTTTGGCATGGATTTCAGAGCTTCTTTTGGCAAATTATTGACTACTTCCGCAAAAACTTGAGAAGGTGTATTTGTTGACATTATAAATAGGTTTTTCATTTCTTCTTTTGCTTTTTCAACGATTCCGATGTGTAGATCACCAGCATGTGAATGTTCTACTTCTAAGCATGGATTCTGTAAATCTGCATATATAAATAATATATTTTTTACATATTTAAATTAATAACAAAATGTAAACAGGTATATTATAGGTATACAGTTTACATACCTCTGTTGGTAATTAATACACCAGGACATTTTTTCAAAGACTTCTGGCCTTCTGGGAACATTTCCATCTTACACTGTTTTTTAGTTTATGCTGGATTGTATATGTAAATCCACCACAGACAACTTTTTTACCATTTTTTATTAATTTTACACTATCCATTATGATTATTATAAAATTATGTATTACACTATTACTGTTAACATAACATATAGTTTTTATTTAGCGAAGTAAATCACGAGGCTAATTTCGTTTCAGTTTACGAGGAGGGTTATCCAGGAGAGTCTTAGAGGAAAGGTTAGAAATTAGCGGGTTATGATGATTACTTGTTTTAGAATGAAATTTTTTTTAGTGTGTAGCGAGGGTGTGATGAGTTGGAATGTTTTAATATTTAGACAAATAAATAAAAATGTAGGCACAAAATTATGTACCAAAAAAAATAACCTGTAGTAAAGTATTCATTTATAATATCATTTTGAAAATTAATAAGATTATATATTAGATGTATATAAATATGTATATATATTATATATAAGTAATATTCGTTTAAAAAATGTAATTATTTAATTAAAAATAACTAATTTTCTTATACAATACCAATATGACGTTATAATATTTTGTTACTATTCCCTATATACGTATTATTCAAAATAATGGTCATATATAATATATTAATATTATTTTAGAGTGATCACTGATCAGTGATCGATACTAGTATTGAATATTTTTTTTAATTGTTTATATTATTATTATTTGTAAAATAAGTCTAAAGGCTTAAATTTTTCTTATGATCTCGATTTTGGCAAATATGCTGCTGCTTTGTAAATATACTTGACTTGGTAAAATTATCATACATATAAATTATAATAGGTATACCATATTTATTATTTATAGAGCAAGTTTTTCATTTTTTTTTTATGTACTTACATACACGTGTAATTAATAATTAGTATTATTTTTTTTATAAATTTTGTATCTGTCATCAAATACTTGTGAGTTGTACCTACCTACTTAAAAAAAAATGTGATGATCTTTTTAAGGAAGGCACATTTTAATTTTAAATCATAAATTTTTAACTTGAAATAATTGTATACATAGTATTTAAATGACATCGTTTAAAAAAAATGTGATGATCTTTTTAAGGAAGGCACATTTTAATTTTAAATCATAAATTTTTAACTTGAAATAATTGTATACATAGTATTTAAATGACATCGTTTAATACTTAAAAAAATACGACTATTACTATAATAGCTTAAATGGAAAAATGAACTATTCATAGGTCTTAGGTAGGTAATATTTTGACTGTTTACTCAATATAATAACATGGTTTATAATTGCTAAATTGAACATTATATTATATATCTACATATATATATATGTGTATTTATGAACTGTATTGATTATGTATAAATCTTGTGTAAAATATTGAAAAGTATAATTACGCGAGAGTAAATATTTCTTTGATTTTTAATTGTTTTACGACATTTTGATCATAGCAAGCGAATTGGCAGAAACGGGAATCAAACCTTTTGTTATGGATTTTACACACAACACAAAAATAACGTACGCACCAATTAGATAGGTATTTTAAAAATTATTAATGTATTTATTATAAAATTGGTAGTAAAAATTATTAGTATAGCTACAAATTGTTAATCAAACATTGGTAATAATACGATGACCTATTGACTACCCCGTCTCACATCAAAAACCTTTATTCATCATTTCCCACGGTAGCCACGTCGTCCAACACACACTCAGCAATCTGATTGTAATGAAATACTTCATTATACTTCTATTACTACTATATATGTCACTAACATATATAGATACCTATATAAAAATAAAATATGTAATATTCAGGGGTTCTTAACACTTTTGAATATTGGCGGAAACGGTAGATGGTGGAAATGGGCATTTTGAATTTCAGTGGAAAATGATAATCGCAAAAAAGATATTCTTCACTTATTTCCAAATTTAAAGACGATGCGTAGGTATCAAACTAAAATTGTAATAAAGAAAATCCATAAATTTGAATATTTGTCCAAAGCCAAACAGATCGATGCACATGCACAACAACAATATTGTTCGAAACGATGAATATTTTACTACCCATATACATTACGATTTAGCCATTTAGGATATTGTTATTGTGGCTTAACAAATCCGTCGTAATTGATATGACAGATATTTTCGCATTAAATTTCAGTTTATTATATGTGAATAATATGGTCAATTTATTTTATCGGTATTATTGATTTCACTATTTAATATTTAACTGAAGTTTAAATAGGTATGGAAATATTATTGTACGGTAAATAGACAGTGCGTTATAAAAAAAAATCCTATAAAAAATAATAATCGACTTATAATATATCGTGTCATTGTCCATTGATGTTACATGATATACTTATTGCATGACGACCAGTTATATACAGTGTAGTGTAGTGGGATGTATACGCGGGTATACGCGCGGCGTATACCCACTTCTCTGTTTTTCTGTAAGTTTGTATAATTCTAAAATAACCCACAATACGCAGGTATACGCGTTGGGACTGCATTTATTCTATAAAACAATTTGATAAATAATTTTTAATTAATAAATAAAAATGTCGAAGAAACCTTATAGAGTTGACGGTTTCCATAATGAAACAGTTGCTTATCCTGCTAATCATGTTAGATGCTTAAATAAATAAAAAATTTAACAATAGCGTTTAAAATCTTCAATAGAGACTTCAAAGAAAATAATATAGATTTTATTTTGTAATTTAATATTTTTCCCATAACAATAATTTATAAATCTCTTTTAAAACCTATATGGACTTACGGACTGCAACTCTGGGGAGCAGCCAAAAAATCTAATAAGTACCAACAAAATTCAAAATTTCCAAAATATTTCACTTTGCAAAATTACAAATGGCCCTTATTTCGTTTCAAATCTTACACTCCATAACGACCTTCATATAAAATCAATTAACGAAGAAGCTAAAACTTTCTACAATAGATTTCACCTCAAACTTGTGAATCATTACAATCCACTCATAAAAACTCTCTCCATCTCAACTCTTCCTGGAAATCCACAACGCAAGTTGAAAAGATCATGGTGTCGACCTTCTCTAAATTAATATTACGATGCATATCAACAACAGCTAAAGTTTTACTAATGGGTGACTTCTTTAATCACGTCTTTCTCATCTGTTCTTTATTTTTTGTGTTACTTTTCTCGCATATGCTTATTGTGTCTAAATTGTACAGATTGCATATTACATGAAAAAAAAAAATATATAAAAAAAATAAAAATATTTTCCCATAACACTGTTTCTTGTTTTTATTATTTATTAATATATATTATTATTGAAACTTAAAAATCTTATCTGGTTATTTGATTAAAACTTAATATTACTTAATTATTTAGGTACCTACTATATATGAGTCATAACTCATAACAAATAGGTAATCATGAAAAGCTAAAATGTATAATTATTCATTTCTAAGAGTGTTTCTATGTACCCATTGGCGTAATTACGGGGGTGCAATACGGTGCACTTACATTCCTTGGTAATATGTAGAAGGTGCAAAGCATATCTTTGCACCTGCAGACGCTGAACTTTACACCTATTATAATACAATACTTTATTTCATTGAATTTTTGAATTCTTTTTAATGTATTTAAAGATTTTTTATTACTAAAATTCATTTTATATAAATATTATATTTTTATATGTACCTACGTATGATGATGGTACAGACAGTGTTTAAACTTAAAAATATACAGATTTTATGTTTTTTTATGTTATATATTGACATACCTATTGTTATCAAGTATAAAAAGACACCTATAGTATAATACGCGAGCAAAGCGATTAACTTTAAATATGACTTAATTTATTATTATGATTATTGGGCTGATAAAAGTTTTGCAGCTGCTGAAATTTAATGGAATTACGCCAATGTATGTACCATATATTTTTGCATTAGGATGGCGTAAATAAATCGTCACAGAGACGACAGCTTGACACACCCGCGTCAAGTTTGTTTAATAATACCCACTATTATGACCTCTACTGAAATAACGCATAATATCGATGTATATATAGGTACCTATGTTACGTGGCTGTGCGGGCCATGAAATAATAATTCTTTTGCCATCCATCACCTGTCAGTCACCGGCCCGCATAGACATCCGAGTAAACGTCATTTAATGTCGACGACCCGTCTATCCTAGTCTGTTTTTTACAGTGTCTACACTCGTACGTGGTCCACAGATCGGTTCGTATTAATATTTTTTCGCGTTCATATAACATTTATCGTCCGAATTCCGAGATACGAGTATCCGCCATCAAACGTTTACGACAACACGAAATAACCAACATTTTTTTCGTTCGCCGATATCGTCAATGTGTGCCGCCGTTTTGTTTTTTAAATAACCTGCACGTAAGTAAAATTATCACTATCATAATCTGCAGCAGTCTGCAGATAATCGAAATTGCGTTTATATAATAATAATAGTCGAACCGCAATTAAAATTTCATATAGTAATATTATACTATAAGTAAATGGTAGGTACACAATATTTTATAAACACAGTTTAGCTGTTATTATTAAACCATTAGTGGGTACCACCACCATTTTGACTTTGAAACAGTTGCGATAAAAATTGATAACTAATAATTTCAGTAGATTAAACGAAGTCTATTAATTATTATAATAAAGTATATTCTTAATATAATAAATAATTATCTACATATCATTCGTTCGCAATTGGTACGTGTTCCTCTGCTTTTTTATACATAGGTACTGTAATCAATTAAAATTATTGGAATAAATATCTACATTTCACTGTATAGAAATAGCTGATTATACAAGCTGGATTACGCGTTAGTATGTATAGAAACGCAATCACGACGCGTCGTTGAAAAAAATACAAAGTGTAATGATTACAAAATATTATTCCTGTCGAATGATAATCTCATCTATAACAATGTTATTTCTAAGCTGAAGTTGTCCATTTTTAAAATGGCCATTATTTTATATAGGAAAACAGTTATGGGACGTAATTATCAACTTCATTGGTTGCAGATAATGGAGGAATTAATAGTCCCATTAAAAAATATTTATTTTTTAAATTTAAATCATACATTCTATTACAAAATACACAACAAGTAGGTATACCTATCTGTTATAACTGATATCCGAGTGAATAACAATCATGACAAGAAATAAAATATTTGGCGATGAATTCTTGGCAATGACTCTTTATACACATTACGCGTATTTATTAATTATTAGGTACTTACCTATAGTTATTGTAGAAAAAGACGATGTATGGCACCATAATGTAGTAGGCATGATTACCATAAATATCCTATTTTTTTTTTTAATATGCTTGGAAGAGCCTATTATTAAAATTAAGACTAAGTCTAACTTTTTCAAACAGGTATAGGAGTTATATTCTTCTTAACTTTTAAAGAAAAGAAGCCATTTCCCAAATTGTTCACTCCCTCAACCCATAATTGTTGGGTCACGTCATGTTTACATACACTATTAATGATATTGCGCTAAAGCAGCCAGGCGTGACTGTGTTATGAACGTTAGTTTTATACTTTCGATTGATCGCTTACTTTTCGTACTCATATTGAGAAAGTTACTTGTAATTTAGTACTTACTAAATTTATAAATTTGCCATTTTTTGCATTAGACATTGAGTGCGCACTTCACGAGTATCAACTTGTGTTGCAGTGTCTCCATTTGTCTACTCCACGTAACAGGAGGAAACAGACTAATCTTACGTTTTTTTCTAAACTTATAAATGGCAAAGTCCATTCCCCTGATAAACTTTATTTATATTATCAACCCATAATTGTATACTATAAAGATATCATAATTGTGTTCTTTTGTTTCAAAATCAACGTCGAAGTCACTTAGTGCAACATTTTACAAATCTTGGCTATTGAAAAATGGAATTAAATTTGAATAGCAAATTGATTCAAAAATGTATGATCAAACGTTTGATCTTTAAATTTTGCAGAAAAAATACTGCTGTTTTAAAACCACATCCGACGCCAATCTTACGTTTTGCGTCCATCAAGACTGTGAACGTGACTACGGTCGATATCGTAGTGGATTCGACACATTTGTTGTTATAGGTGTAAACCACCGTTTTTATAAAAATTCATCATTCACGGACATGGCTGCTAATGGTGAAGTAGTCGTAGAATTTATTAAAGCCAAAGAAAACATTTAGCACAAGTATACAGCATTAAAACGCGGAAAAGTCGATATTCATTCACTGGTATCAGAAACTTATAGCCCGATTATCGAGCCATTAAATGAAATAAAAAATTATAATCCATAAAAATTCCAAGGTTCGCCCATTTTAACTGAAGACAAAAATATCCAAGATCCTATCAATGATGCAGACGAGCATCAAAATTCTGAAGTTATTGAAATAACCGAATTGATAGATTCTTTCAACAGAGACAAAACGTACGGGCCTAAACTTCAATCAAACGTTGCTGTAAATTTAAGCAAATAAGAAATTAAACTTATTGACAATAATTTAACAATTGAAAATACTTTATACCCGCTAACGTCAGGACTTGTTTATTTGATATTTTCAAAAAGTCCGAAATCATATACCGCGAACGATTTGAAAACATAGAAAACCATATTAACCAAGACATCAGCCCGCCTAAAAGCAAACGGAACAATTAAAAAGGTGGGAATAATTATAGTGATATAATCCTAAAACTATTTCTATCCGGTAGTGGATTATCTATGATATTACAAAAACATAATTTAGCATATTTGAATGATCCAAACGAGTTGGTTTGCCGTTTACAGTTACTTTTAGCATCAAAAGCAACTGGTAATACAGGCGTTTTCAACAAAATACTATCGATTTTCAAATAATTTAGTGAAGCAGAGATAATAAAACGTATTCCAATAATGTCGAACTATAAAAAATTTTACAAGACGTAGAGAAAACATATATACGGTATCATAGGTTTAAATTTTATGTTTTCACAGTTATTCGTTTTTGAATAACAACAAAATAAGAATATCGGTATAAGAGAAATTGAGTGAATATATCCAATGTTGTAATTCAACTGCTTATAAAAATTTAATTCGACTTTCCAGTAGATATTTTTATTTAATAATAATAGCTAAACAAACTTATGAAGAACCTATTGTAATGAATTTTTAAATCTTGGATTTAAAAAGATAAATTTTTACGAATTTCTAACTCAAAATCATTTGCAAATTTTCGTGATTTTTACGTATTTTGTCGAAATTCGAACTTTCAATGCTTATTGAAAATAATCATAACTATCTATTTTTAATATTTTTTTAACCGTTATTGTTACAATATAATGTGCCTTATGGAGCCTTGTATTAAATTTTGAAGCTTTTTTATTAAAAGGATAACATTTTATTGTCATTGAAAAAAAAAAGATCGAACAATTTAAATGTCTATAAATAACTTCAAAAGATTTGAAACATTTTGAAAGTGTTATCAAGTATATAAAATACCAGTATAAACAATCAGTGAAAATTGCAAGTGTCTACCGTTTACGGTAATTTGTTTTTAAGTGACATCAATATAAAAATTCGATTTTCTTAAAAATTTTCGTTTTTCCTTATATTTTTTTTCTGTTTTTCCCAGTACTTTTGACAACTACTGAGAAATTCAAAATTTGACCTCCCTAATGTACCAACTAGATTCACTTTCCAACTGAAATAGTTACTTAAGTTAAAAATCGAAGCATTATTTCGACAATTTATCGTTTACACAGACACACAAAAAAAAAAACACACACATTATTATAAAACCAATACAATCATCGCTCCGCTCAGAATCTGAAAATATAATAAATATATCAATAGGTTTGGTACTTTTTAAAGTTTATAATATAACATACATATACATAATTACGTACTAAAAAAATATACTAGGAATAATAAACACTGATATAATATTATAAAATTTAATTAATGAGTTTAATTTTTTATAAAGTTATAACATTGTCCATTATACAATTCGAACACAATAATTTTATATTTATCTTGTGGTTCGAATGATATATCAATATGTACAAACATACTATAGTGATGAAAAATATAAATTTTACTGTCGGTCCCGTTAACAGTGTAGACTGGAATGTGTCAATAATGGATTGGGATTCTGTATTTCTGCTAAATCGGATTTCACGATTCTTCGTACTGGGATGTCACCGAATTGTGATTCAATGAAGTGGGTATACACCTTAGAAACCATAAAAATATTATATTTACCGATAAAACTAATAAGAAAGGTTAACGACGGTTTTCTGGGGACGTACCTTTATGCTAAAATATTACTGAGTATAAGTATTCAGTTTATTCGGCTTTAAATTTATTGCAAAAAAATAATTATTATATACAGTGAAAACTCTGTATAACGAAACTCGTTATAACAAAAACTCTATATTACGTAAATAACATTAAGTTAACTTATAATGGTTGGTTTGATTTAAAACCTATTAATTACTCTCTATTACGAAAACTTTCAATAACGAAAAAAGTCACATGGTCCCTTCAGATTTGTTATAGAGAGTTTTCACTGTACTATTAATGGTTAAAAACCTTTTTTTCAGTCTAAATCAACAATATAATAACAGTACCTATACAGTATGATCACGATAAGTGGAAACGCTCAATAACTGTGTGAAGGCTTCATATTATATTCAATTCTGCTCTTTTGGCTAACTAATAAACATTATTATACACATTTTCAAATAATTAGACTATTTTTTTGGCAGTTAATTTTGCGCATGCTCACAACAACCATTTTTTTTAAATTACATGATTCATTTTTGACTACAAATCATTTTTTTTGTATTTTTTTTTGTATTTTTTTTTATGAATTTTAGTAGTTGAATTTAACGTAATAATGTGTAAAGTATTTAAATCAATAATGTTTTTATTTATGCATCATTGTTTCCTGACTTCGACGTTAGCACACCTCAATCTTGTATTATCACCAAAACATTTGAAGAAATTGCATTTAGATTTATTACATCCATAAGTCCCTGTTTAGATCAGAGAACAAACAGGTACTAGTTTCTCATCAAAAAACTAATAATAAGTTTTTATAATAGTAGTAAATATCAATATTCATTATTGTGTTATTATAAAACTAATTTAAAAAACAATCGTAAAACAATATAATTAATATGCGTATATAGCTTTAAATAATAACATCTTGTATCAAGCGTGAAATTTAAATTTTTTGTGATGGAATAATATTATAAACGAGTAAATATTAGGTACCTACTTAATACTTACGACACGTGGCTTATATTATTTATACGAGCTGTCGCAGAGCCAATAACAACGAGCCATGCACAATGCACATGCAACTGCACCAGTAATAGAGGTCCAGGCGGTGGTGGTGGCAGCGGTTAAATATGAAGCCGTAAAAATGTACCACCATCGTGGTGGCATCGCTAAGCCAAAAGAATTTTATAACCACCGCCAATGCACTGTGAAGGTAACATTGAAGAAATGAGAATATTTAAATCGCGTAGGAATTAATCAGTTTATTGTTACAGACAGGTAATGAAAAGTAACAAACAACAATAATAATATTATAATAATAATAATCATAATATAATGATGATGCGGTACGAGGCTATACACTTCTCCCACTATTTTATATCTCCGCCTCTAGACATACGCCTCTATACATTTGTCGCGTACACACACACGGGTGGGCCGTCCGTCCGTCTGCCAGTTATGTTAATTTAGATTTTAGATTTTGGTTATAACTTATAATTGTTTAGTATCGACTGCGCATCAGTGGCGTAATCAGGGATAGAGTTCTATTTTTTTTTTTTTTTTATTAAATTAAAGTGTTTCTGACATACAAGGTCATCTAACTTATTGATATAATAAGAGTTCTAGGGTTCTTAAACCCCCTGACATTTTTTCCTTTTAAATAAAATCTCATTAAACCAGCTTAGTCAATACACAGAATAGATTAATTGTTAGTCATTTTTATAGTTATAATATAAATTGTAAAATGGCAATAACATTGATAAACTGCATATCGTTTCAATTTTATTTCGGCTTATCAAGAACATTTTTAAACATTCAAAATTTACACACGGAACGCAAAATCACCGACATTCTCTCAAGTTTTATATAAAATTTAAACTCACTAATTAGTCCCCTTGTCTCCCTTCTTTCATCGGTCTTAACTGCACTCACAGCTAAGAGCATTCCATAATCTTATCGACCAGTATAATAAATAAATAAATAACCCAACCTTTAGTAAATAAATAAATAAAAATCTTATCTCCTTTCCTTTTTATATACTACTATTATTATCTTTCTCTAAAATAAGATATTCATTATTCTCATTCCACAACAACATCATTATTATTATTTTCTGTTAAGTGGACGTCGCACCCGCATGTGTTGTCTCCGTCTTACACACGTACGGCATAGGAAATGTTCGTTCGCTAGTTTCAACAGGGTATTGTCAGTTTTGATATTAGACCTATATCAAACTTTTAGGTAGCAACATTATCTGTGTTCTCTCGTTGGTTTTTTACGATATTTTAATTTTTAAGTGAGTTATGGGTATGTAAATTATGAATATTTTAAAATGTTCATAAGTCACTTAAAAATTAAAATATCGTAAAAAACCAACGAGAGAACACAGATAATGTTGCTACCTAAAAGTTTGATGGTAGGTGGATTCACTCTAATATCAAAACTGACAATTCTCTATTGAAACTAGCGAACGAACATTTCCTATGTCGTACGTGTGTAAGACGGAGACAACACATGCGGGTTAGACGTCCTCTTAACCGTATCATTATTATATAAATAATACCTTGTAATAACATGTAATATGTTGACACATTGTAAGTTTAATAAATAAAAAAAAAATTTTTTAAACATCTACCATAATTGTTATTGTCATAATAATATCAGATGAATAGTATCATCGATTATATAATCACGTGTATTGCGACCAGAAGGGGCTCTGCTGTAGACGACCTGGTTAAACTCTCTTAATGCCATACATTAAAATACTTAATTCAATACTAATTATGTAATTTGTTTTAACCAATTATTTCAAAACATTTTAGCAAAAGATAATGTAAAAGAGAGATTAACCACCGGTCTGATTAATATTATGTAAAACCCTAACCGAACTAAAATTGTTCGTACGTTACTGGTCGACACTATTGAATATCGTTGTCACGTCCGAGCATGGTCTGTTTGTATGAGTTTCAAGTAAAACTTTTGAGTTATATATCAGTATAAAAATATGTTTAAATAACCAATCTAAAAACATAATGCATTACCGACACAGGTCGCCATAACGCTTACAGTTAATATCAAATATTATTATACTTTATACTCGGTATATTTATGACCGTAGTCACTAATCTATGACAGAAACCCATTTTTAATTCTGTAATTTATAATTAAATGCCAACATAAATGTGTGTTGGATGTTGGATATAACAACAAACCTAAACAATTTTAGCACTGCCTAAGATGTTATATTAAAGTATTGGAAAAAAGTGAGCCGTTTCATTTGGCAGATGCAAAACATCGAAACTGTTTTGTATAGAAAATATGCATGCAAGTTGAAAATATGGTATACTAAAGGTAATAAACATTGCACAATCAAAAACAATGTATTCAGATTTTTCAAGAAAAATTATTCTTTATTTTGAAAGCGTATTCGGCGCTTAGCACGCGTGGCACAGTCGGTTTCATCAGTTACGTTATATATTTCTTTTGTCATAGTAGAATAAAATATCAAATTTATAATTTTTTTAAGATTATGATATTATTGATATCCAATAAAACCCTCCATGTATATAAAAAAAAAAAAAACTAAGTATAAAAATGTGATATAAGATAGAATCTAAATAAATAGTCTTATTTATAATCACTTATAATATATTCAATAATCATTAATCCAAATTGAATAGGAACAATTAGACTAATTTCAGTTAAAATAGCTCATGTAAAAGAAATACATATAAATAATTAATTTGCGGCTTTTATGAATTGACAAATATTGAATATATTTTATACACAAAACCATTTTATTAGATTCTATCTTATATTAGTTAGGTACGCATTTTATAAAGCAATTATTTTTATTTTTTGTTTTTTCCTTAGCGTGTATCATACGTCATTGACGAAGAGTCTTTGTTAGGATATAAATTAATAAATTATAATGTTTCGCCATGTATGTATTAGATCCATTGGTATATAAAAAAAAATCTATACACACGTATCACATTCTTCCTTCAATATTTCAAAAATTATATAGGCAGATATAAAAAAGTAAAAAATTTCAGTTTTTAAGTTGAGAGATTTTCAAAAATAATAGTTCCCAAAAAATTTAAAGGCACTTAGGTATATTACGTTATGGTGTTGCTTAAATTTTAGTCGCTGAATATATCTATCCACGGGATTGAATCTTATATATTTAAAGGGAGCTTAAGGATGAGCCGATAGAAATATTGATGAGTGACATATAATAATGTAATAAAATAAATATATAACTGAATGTATGCAATTTGATGTGGATCATGGGGGGGAAGGGGAAGATGATTTTTTTTTCAAAATAGCGTTTCCTTCATAATCAGATAATTTAATATGTGCAAATAGAAATAATATTCGAGTATATATATATATATATACACACAAGTATATAGATATACTGCCTATTTAAAAGCCATATGTTATCTGTGGGATACTCTTTACAAAATAAAAAAAACCTTCTTGGAAAGACCTTAATGAAATATTACGGATTCACGCAAAAATGTATAAATATGTAAAAGTGTATCTATAAAAATAAAATAGGTACCTATACTACATCATAATTATATAATATATGGTATTGCATACGAATAATGGCACTGTGAAGATGAAGTTTGACATCAAAACTGACAAAAAATTACTCTATGAATATGAGTATACATAGTTAAGTGCCAAGCGTTAGCTATAACTATATTATATGATTTAATAATATTGTGTACAATAATCATAATATCTAAATCACCAGTCGTTGTACTCGTTGTAGTTTGCAAAATTATTTTATGGAAAAAAATGCATGAACACCTGACCAGGTAAACTTAAATTCAACTTTAGCGACAAATAGGGTCTTCGTTTGCGGTACGCTGGGTACATATATTTACGTACCTAAAATTCTATATCATAATTTTTGGCTTCCTTGAAACACCCATGTCACAAAACAAAACAAAACTAATTAATAATATTTTTATTTTTATTTAGCTTCTAGCATAAGCTATTGTATAGCTCTACAACTAAAGTGACAATAATAGATGTACCTATATAGTTCGTGACAAATAAAATGTGTACACATAGTGTAGCTATACCTATATATTAATAAAGTATAGTATACTTACAAGCTAAATAAAATAAAATCTACAGTTTCTCCATGGCCATTCTTCTCATTACCGAGACGCCAGGAAGTAATTTTAAACAGATTACGGATAGGTCACACATGGGTGACCCATAAACACCTTATGAACAGATCAGATCCTGACCAATGTCAAACTTGCGGTGAAACTTCCACGGTTGAACATCTAATATGCCACTGCCGTAAATTCACCGACATCAGAACCAAGCTCAACATAGAAGATAATCTGGAAGAAGCTCTAAGTCCCCAGCCAAGCAACATTGAAAAATTAATCAGTTATCTAAAACAAACCAAAATATACCAAATTATTTAACCTAGATGTATCTCAATCCTTTTTTGTTCATATTATTACCTTTGTTTTGTATATATTATTGTTAATGACTTATTCTTGTTAAAAAAAAATATTTATGTTAAAGGCCAATAACCTTTGTTGTTGAGGCTCATTTAAAATTAAAAAAAAAAAGTATACTTACGTACAATTATTTAAATATCATCCCTCACCCGGGTATGGCAGAAACATACGGGTACTCACTAGACATTCTGTCAAACACTCATTGTTCCAAAAACCTACAGTCCCAATACCCAACAGTACCAACCAACCTACAGCTATAATGGCCTCACTTGCCGAAGCTTAAATACAAAAAAAAATATAATTTAAATAAGGTGTTTTAAGATAATAGATATGAATATAAAATAATGAAACTAATAATGTTAGCTAATAATTAAAATAAAACAATAACAATATTGATGGGAAGACGTACGACGGAATAGATAATAATGATTGACCTTTATGTAATTAAGTAGTTAACAAGGGCAGGACGGGCTTTATGATAGCAGACGGCAGTGAACTCAGAGATAAAAGAAAAAAATATGTTTCGATGCTTGAAGAAAAGTGGGGATGGTTTTGGTTATAGAAGAAGCCCCTCGAGCGTACAATTCTCTGGTTCAACAATTTATTATTTTTAAGAAATTATTCTTTAGAAAATACTCACGTCATCGCGACGTAACGTACTCGCGAGTACATTTATTTTAAATTCAAAAGTTATAACAGAAAAATGAGTAGGCTGTGTTTTTTAAGTCATTTACGTTTTTTTTTTTTGTTATATTAATGACCGAAAACAAACTATTATTGGTAAGTACTATAACTTAATTCTTACCACTTGTATATTTTTTTAATTTAATAAACTAAGAATATTTTAATGAGGTATTTACTATAATATTCATAACTGAAGCCCTAAATCTTTACTAAATAAAAATAATCTGACATCTAGTGCTTGATATTTGAATAGGTATGTTAGATTCTGCACTGCTTATCTCCTCATATTATTAGTAAAAAAATAATCTTTACACTGTCTATTTTTTATTTTAAAAGAGGTTAACAATTAATTATAACTGATTAATTATTACATTTTAAAATAATAGATGCTTTAATGTATTCCTTTTTTTAATGCATTTTTACATACAATCGAAATATAACGATCGTTAGACAATCATGCCGATGGGCCATAATGACGAGAAAAGACTTCTGATACCAAATTATTAGAATTCGTTGATATAATATTTATATTGAACCATTTTCATAAAATTGTATTCCTATACGCCTATACATTTTGTTTGAATATATAATGTTGACTATTTGAAATTTAAATTAAATACATTAAAATGTAGGCAAATCGACCTCAAGTAATAATGTTAAAAAAATTTAATTAGTTTTCAGAAGTCTTACATCTTATCTAATACATCTATAACATTGAAAAAAATAACAAACAAATGAGCATAATATTAAGTATTATTGTTTACCGTTCATGCTCGAAATGATGAAGTGGTATCTTGTACATGCACGTGGAGGAGCGCTTTGCTCTGCTATATTTTTTACGTACAAAAACACACACAGATACACATACTAATGATCATTTACAAGTTACTACGCAAACATTTCTAAGACCCTCATCCCGCATGCATGCGATTTGGAAATTGCCTACTTTGAACTCCTTAACAACTGTCCGTTTTTTCATTAAAACTTCCCTCTCTACTAATCAAGGTGAGTTGGAATCAATGCGTATTGTAATCTAGCCTCATATTAATTGTGCTAATAAAGCATTAATCGAGTTCAATATTTCGAAAAAAAAAAGGAAAAGGCGGCCTGCTCAATATTTATGCTTTCCAAAAATAAAAATAAAAACAATTGAAATTACAAGCCTGGGTACAAATGAACAAATTTTTAACAGAATTATCTGAAAAGTAAAATTACTTATTTTAATTAATATTTAAAAAGAAATGTGTAGACATTTGTAAGCGCACTACAACTATACTATATATATTTGTTTATTTTTAAGATGTTTATTTCAATTTTAAAAATTCTTTTTTTTTTAAATTTATATACCAACCACAAATGGTTTATTACGATAATTATTGTGAATTGCGTCAGGTGTATTTTATTACTACAGGTGAATTGCGCCCCTATCCCTGATTTGGCTTATTACCGTGATTTAGAAGACACCTCGAGGAGATCGGCCGCGTGCATACGCATACAAATCTTTATGACTATATTTATTTTTTCAAGTATTACCTAAAAATTATAAAATATTATTCGACGTATTAGTGTATATATAGTATTAATTAGTTTTTGTAAATAAGTAATCGTCAATCATTTATAAAAATAATAAAATACAGTACAAAGTCTATACGAAGAGTTGAAGCTTTGTTTACTGACTGCTATAGGTGATACTTTTTTTTTCTTTCAAAAAACCAGGAACAGGTGGGAAATGTTTAGCACAATACTGCCACCCGGTCCCGTATCGTGCTATTGGCGATGCTTATACAATTAGGTATCAAGTAGGAAACAATGCTCCGCTGAAGATATATAGTTTAGTGTTAATTTAAAAGAGAACACGATGATTATTGAACCAAACACCTACGTGAAACAAACGCGAGTATGGAAAGTAAATGAGTAGGTGGGAGGGCTTGGGTGGGCTCGGACCTCCTTAAATATACTCTGGCCTTAGATCAGCCGACCCACTTTTATAACTCCACCTCTTATCAATATGTTTTGAAGGAAAAATTACCGGTGGAATAAAAAAAGCAAGTACAATATTATTATAATTATACAATAAAAATTATATGTTAGAAAAATATAAAATACGTTTTTACAGAAATATAACCAGAAGATGTTTGTCTGACAATATTTTTTAGATATAACATGTACCTGGAGCTAGTGTTATATTATTATTCATAGAAAATAATTAAAATAACATAACAGCCAAAAATCAAGTTTTTACTGGTCACTGAACGGTCGTTACCATATTTCGGTAGACGTAAATACCAAAATCTGATTGTCGCGCCGGTCTGTCTGCTATTGATGGATCGTGCTGCAGCTACAGCGTCGTCTGTCCGCCACACGACGAGACACGACCAACGGGGGGCATTAAACGTCGCGTTCGGCAGTCTTGGGCGGTAAAAAAAACCGTTGTAAATAAAATCACCGGTTTATATTAAACCATGTATAGTTATTTATATTTTCGAATCGAAAAAAAGCGTGAAAGTTTTTCCAGATTTTATTCTTGTCACGGAGTTATATTATATACATGTATTTAATATAATATGAACAAATGTTTCTAGTAGTAACGAGTAAATAATTATAATTCAAATCGATTTGACTAGTAGTTATCACTTTGTTCAGCTACTGTCACACAAGATGAAAATATATTCGAGAGATTATGTGACAGGTATCTATGTTCGAATACTGTCTAGTCTAGATATCGTTTATACGGTTGCACCTGTTGGAATAGGTTGTGAGGAGGGTACTTGAATAGACATATAATATTATACATTATACATTATACATACAAAATTTATTTTCATATTCTATTATTTTAAATGTTTAGCCGTTTGCAAATTTTTTTTTTCATCAATTCAACGAGTTTTATTTTTCCATTAATTCGTATTTGTATAAATACAAATTTTGGATTGTAGGTATAGATAGGTTAGATATCTTTTAAGAAGTCCTAAACAATTTTGAATGACTGGCGTTAAAAAATTATTCAGTTAAAAGTGGAATGCCTTACAAATAATTGATGGTAATAATAACTAATCATCCAATTTTTGTAAAAATAAATTCAGCCCTTATTTTTGGGATCTGTGGTCTGTGTAGTCTGTTATATACCTATTATACATGTTTAGTTATAAATATTGTTTGAATGTATAACTAAATAGAACAAAATTAATAGCAAATATTTTTTAAAGATTCTTCCAAGACATATATATATAATAAAGGTGACGTAAAAAAAAAATTTTAATACTTAGGTACTACTTTTATAATTAAAAGTGTTGAAAACTTATTTTTTCCTCAGTAGCACACAAAGTGTCAATATGCCACATCATTCCTAATATTTTCAAATTCAATACTAGGCTCCTCGTAAGTTTATTTTGACGAACTTAGAAGAAGTTAAATTATTACATACATTTGAGTGATTGGATTAAAATTTTTGAAGACATGTCTTCTCGAGGTGGTTTTTGGTTCTTGCTCCGTTCAAGTTACATTTAACCCTAAAATTTTCAATGTATCATTCAAAAGCAACCATATCGATACAATAACTTATACTAACAATACTAACTGAAATAATATCGAACAGTAGTTTTATCAACATATTAATCGCGAAGATTTGATATTCTAGATTTCCGCGTAAAAATTAATATAAAATCTTGTTTACCAGTTAGTTTTTATTTCGCCTAATATACGTATAAATTAAATGTGTAAATCAAAAATACTATTCGATAGATTTGGATGAACAATATTAACGCGTACCTACGCGTTTAGCGGTATTTATAGAAATAACAAATATTATTTGTAATTAATACCACATTGCTATTTGTTACTGTTTCTACGCCTTTATTTTTAGTTAGACGTGAAAAGTTTTGATGATTTTTACGAAATATCGTCTATATGTATATTAAATAATTTATATATTTTATTTTCAAAGAACGTCGAACGTGCATGTTGATTGGGTAAAAACCGCTTGAGCTCTGCACCGTACATAGCGCAGTTCACAAATACCACAGACATTATAATATAGTTAGTCATATTGTTATTTCCCCCCTGTTGCGTATGAAAACGTTATGGCCCGACTATTCAGATATTTTATCTGGCCGCCATCCATAATTGAATGGTATTCATATAGCCTATCACGGATATTTATTACATAATATTATGGGACGTTTAAAGACTAATTATCATACCGATAAAAATAATATACCGTTCAAACATGAAACGGATTAATAATAATAACTGCACCGCCATTTAGCTACGTGATAATATTACACGTACCTACCTATAATGTATTATATTTGTTATTTACGTCAGAGTTTGGCATTTTATCGTCGCGCTAATGCTTCTGTAATAAACTCGTATTATATGGATATTTTGATATTATATATTCAAGATTAGTTACAATCACTTGCCTTCGTAAAATGGGTGCCTACGATATTATGTTATTGTTATATTATTGGTGGTCCGTTATTTCCGATATATTTACTATATTGTATAAATGGTGGAGATATAACAAACCAGTATGCTACCATGGTTGTAAAGCCAACAGAAATATCACGGATAACTTCCTGTACTGTGTTTGCTCAGCGAGTGTTTTTTAAACAATTATTTTGATTTGTACACGAAAGGAAAAAAATGAAGTTTTCACATTTTTTTTATTGCACTATACGAGACAAATAGTGATGTTCAAAGAGGCATAGT
This sequence comes from Diuraphis noxia, assembly GCF_037042655.1. Taxonomy (NCBI): domain Eukaryota; kingdom Metazoa; phylum Arthropoda; class Insecta; order Hemiptera; family Aphididae; genus Diuraphis; species Diuraphis noxia. The sequence continues at coordinate 83,073,226 of NW_028301712.1, forward strand.
TTAGCTTTAGTTAACTTGGCTTCTTTCTAAAAAATCAAACACAATTCTTCTAATCAATTATTGAAGGAACTGCAGCCGCAGAGCGAATGATGGTTTTTAATCATCACGTGCTGTAATATATACCTTTATGGAACGTGTTATGGCCGGGGGTACGGGATCTAGGTACACATTTCTGAAGTACCCGCATAACTCACCGAAGGTTTATTATACCTTCGTCAACTGATAAAATTCCGGCATTCGACCCCTATTTAATAATATTGATCATGCGGGCGTATTGATATCTCATATGAATAGCGGTTTGGTCCGGTGCATTGATCTGAGAATATAATTTTCAACTAACAATAATTGTATTACACAGTGTCATGGAATTTATACTGTAAATTATATAATATACCTACTATACAACTAAATAACCTGCAGGCTTCCTCGTGTGCCGTTTTTTTTATTTAATCTGTAAATCAGGTTTTACATTACAGGTAGATAATTATATCGCCTTCAATCGCTTTAGGATGATTACAATTTATTAGATCACCGCTTGTTTTATCAAAAATAATGGTTTCTGTGGATATTTTTCTAAAACATTATATTATAGTAAGTTGTATTACTACATTGCTATATCATTATTACGTTATAGAGTTATAAATACGTGCTAAAATTTAAATTGTAATATTTTATTCCTACCTTTACCTCTTAATAAATATAGCGCTCGTGACAATGCCTTTTGGAACTGTAATAACAATAATATATTTAAATCGCGGGAACCTCTACAGGTCGCAGGTTGGATGTGGTTCGACGACGGCGCCGCAACGGCAAATCCTTTACCAAGTATATAAGTATAATGTTTTCACCCTTTTTTCCACCTTTCGAAATATCCAACCAAGAAAAGACGTTCTTTATTTTACACACTTTTTACAGTTTAGAACAATTTTTTCTCAGTGGGCATATCATCTAACGAAACTATTACTGACTAAATTTTATAGATACACACTTTAAGAGTGGTTCAGCAAAGCGACAATGATTTAGTCAGGAGATTATTATTTTATTTATATTTTAATATAATAAATTAATGACAAATATTATATAAATTGTAATTTGTTGTGATCGATCAAAGGATAGCGCACGTTATTAGTTAGTAAAATGTGTATGTAGGCACACTTTTTATTATGTTTTATTTGTATTTTTGACCGAGTCGGTCCAAAGTCAAGTACGACGGTCCAACAATAACCGACTAGGAATATTTTCCTTACGGCTCGTCCAGGCCCGTAAAGATCTCTAGTACACACCTATATAGTTTAGTTAGTATTATATTACATAATTGATTGTTTAAAAATTGATGACTATACATGCTCCGCGGTGGAAGTATTTCTGTACCAAAAAGTTTAACGACTTGGATGAAAAATCTAAGCGCCACAAAAAGTTATAGGTATCTATATAACATGTTCAACTGTGTATAGTGGTAGCTTAAATTTAAAAATTCGTGTACATGTAGGTACTTACATGAAATAATTAATTTTATAATATGATTTTGACAAAGCATTTTTTTTTTTTTTTAATATGACATTAAGTACCTAAGTAATATAAATTTGTTTTAATAATTATGGTTAATTTTATACCATGTTTATTTTCTTTGATGAACCATAAATTCAATGTCCATGCATATTTTTTTTTTTAAACAATATAATTTCGATGTTTCACATCTCGTGACGGCTGACGTTTAATTAAATTATACATCTAAAAGAAAATGTCTTAAGTACTCGAATTACTATGAACGATACCTATCATCATGATTATAAAAAAAAAACAATGGTAGAATTTACGCGTGTTCGAATTTTGTATGGACACAATACCTACGCGATAGACCATGACGAAATAACACGTTTTATGATCGCTGCAGTGTAATACGTAGCAATATCGAGGAAGAGGGGGGGGGAGACTTCCGGCGCATTTCATTGGATTTTGAAACTGTGGGCTACGATTTTATATTAATGTACAAATTAAAATATAAGCCGATCAAAAGACACGGAATTCTCCCACTTCCTTTATTCACAGAGTTACTGACTGAAATTCACTTCGCCGTGATGTAACCAGTTTGTTTCGTCATGTCACCGCCGACGTTCGTAATAAGCTACAGGTACTGGGCGTGGCTTAAACAGTGCTTGTCTCCAGGTCGATAAAACATACTAGTGTTGTATATTTATGTTCCGCTTTGGGTGTCGCGTCCGTGTCCGTTGAAGAGTATTTCTGATTTTGTGTTTTTATCATAGACATAATATTATAAAACAACTAGATAGCCGACTACGGGATAATATTGAAGTCGGCCGCCATTATGCCAACAGGGCAATGTTTACGAAATCGCATGGTTGATAAGAATATTTATTAATGATAACAAAATTAATATAAATATTTGTTCTGTAGTATATTATGTACTATTGTTACTACTTTATGTAATTTGATTTGTAGTTGACATTTTGACTATAGAATATGAAAAGAAATTCGTTTTTCCATTATTTGAATTATTATCACTTATTATCAATATAGGTATCTTATCTCTATTGAGTTTTTATGTAAACATTGCCCTGTTGGCATATGGCGGCCCGACTTCAACGTTCTTGTGGGAATGTAATTCACAGCCGGCTATCTAGTTGTTTTATATGTCTATGGTTTTTATCGATTTAATCTAGTTAAAGTTTAATGCTTTTCAGGTTGTTCTATTAGAGATTTAGAAACTATTTTCAAATTAAAAATAATATTTGGGTACCTGCAGATTTCATAGACAACGGCTCACACAACGTTAGGTATACTATTAGATATAGGTACTACCCATACCTACATCATATTTTAAATATTACGGAACAAAAACTTAAAAATTAATGCCACCATCAATTATAACATTGATTTTTATTTTTATTTTTGTTACTGAATTATTGCTGACGAAAATAAATCGTTGAATAAAACGTAAAACGAGTAGTATTTTTTATATTTAAAATATTATCTTCACTCTCTTACTTGGGAATTTTAATGCTCGCTACTAAAGTATACATACATAATAATAATAAAAATGGACGTGTGCTCAGTAAATATGCGCCACAGTGATTTAATTTAAATAAAGCACTTAATCATATAACGCGAAATATTTAACACGGAGAGATGTGCAGGCTGTCAATTTTCTGGTCTTAGGTATAGCTTTTACGTGATTGTTTTTGATCTCCACTGCAACCCAACAATAATTAAAAAATACTTCAATCCTCACGAAAATTTCCTGTTAAGTTACGTCTCGCAAAATATCGGTTGTATTATATAACTTATACTTTTTTCTCTGTAGGTTTATTATTTATGGACAAGACCTTTGGCCTTGGCATGGGTTTTACGCGAATCGCATTTGTACGGGAGTGGATCAGAACATGGTACCGGTCCAAAGGGTTGATAAAGTGGTAAGCATACATCACGGACAGACATAGATAGATAATATACTAGATTGCTAACTGCTCTTATCGGTAATGGGAAGATTTGAAGCCGGTGGCCGCCATTTTTTAAAAGGACAGCTAAACGTTAATAACACAGCCGAGTACAATGTCATATTAATTTATAATTATAATATTTATTAACATATTATTTTAGGTACTTATTCATATTTATAAGTAGATAGGTACATACGAAAAAATTGCACTTTGTCTCGCTTACCTCTATTAGAACCACCGAAAGCACAACATGAAGCTGGCATAATTAATTAAAAAAATTAAAACTTTGGAAAAAAATGGTATTTTACGATATAAAATGTTGATGTCCTCTTGACTTGACTTCGATTTATTATCACAGTTAGCAATCTAGTTTATTATCCATACCTGTGGTATTATACGCCATGTCAGTCATACAACACGGATGGTAATAATAGATAGGTGTCTATATTAAAATACTGTCATATTTATATTATATACTATTATCGCTTACCTATGCTATTTTTTTTCAAAAAAAGTTTAATCCATTTACACTCCAACACTTATTCTGGTGCCGATGCTTGAGCCGTTAAAAATTTTTACTAACGTGGCCTCGGAGGTATAGTACCTACTACCAAGGGGTGGGTGGCCGGACCTATAACGACCAGTTAAGACTCCAACATTAGTAGCCGAGACACTGCACGGTGGCCTATCTCCAAGTATGGTGTGAAAAAGGTCATTATATATTAATGAACGGATACCCATTATATATATATATTACATGTTAATATATAGGTTATGAACTAGTGACTACCTTTATATATTTATACAAATACTATACATATAGGTAATTGCTTGATTTGTGAACCTAAGTAGAAGTACCTACTGGGCGCAGAGACAGCGAAACAGCCGATTTTAAAAATATATTTTCCCAATAGTAATTAGGATAATAATTCTCACTCAATATTATTAGTTCAAAAACAACATTACGTCATTTATTAACATGGAACAGCGGAGTAGTGATGAACAACGTGGTTATGCGATAAGATCGTTTTACAAAAATAATAACATTTACGTAGCCGCACAGCGTTCATTTCGTCTTCATTTAAATCTTAAATGCCATGATTCGCAACCATCGGCTTCGGCCATTATAATATGGATAACTAACTTTGAAAAAACGAATTCAGCATTAAAAAAGAAGCCTGAACAAAAATAACTATTTACATTAATTTGCATATAATTATAGATAACTTTTTTATTAATTTCATTTGATTTTTCTGTTTTTCTATAATTTTTAGTATTTGAAATTTAATTTTTTATTATATTGGATTATCTTAGTTGCTTATTATGTATTTGATATATTTTATTCATGTATCTTTCTTGATATTTTTTGAATTTTTTTATTACTCTCTTTATCTTTTAGTCTATAGTTAATGTACAAACGGACTCAGTCCGTATATTATTCTAAAATAAAATAAAAAATTAATTGTGTCATTAAACTGCAACCACGTCTCCCGCTGTCTTAAATGTGATGGTGCGGAGCATCATAATAGCGAGTGCATCAAGGACCGGAAAACTCCAGCCAAGTGTGCACTCTGCTCCAGGGACCACACCATCAACTTCAGGGGATGCCCAGTTTTCAAAAGAGCTCAAAAAAAAAATAAGACCCTCAGAAGCAACTTCAGCCAAATTTCCGGAGTCAAACTCTCATTCCAGGCCAAAATCTTACGCTGGAGTCACTATAGGACTCAAGATTTTTCCACAGATCACTTTACTGTCATATTATCTAATTTTATCACTAACCTCAATCAGTCCAATAATTACTCTCCTCTCCTCTGTTCTTAATGCAATAATCTCCAAAACTTAATTATCTTCATTGCTATTTTCACAAAATTATCTCCATTGTTATATATAATAGTTTCATCTTAGGTCATATACAATATATTAAATTTTTAAAACAAAAGCAACATGTATGTAAAATATACATTGTATATATATCATATTATAATATATATTAAATATATTGTATCTCACTATTTTTACAAATATACCGATATTGTGTCTTTGTATCTGCCTAATAATAATAATAATAAGTTAGATATTTTTTTTTATCTCACGTATATATATAACAATAATATTATACCTAATTGTTGAGCTGTAATAGTTAAACTGAAAGCTAATAAAAAAATTAAAATTCATTAAACAATTCAATTAGCTACGTGTCCAGATAATTCAGAATGTTCTATGTAGGTACCTATTATAATATGATGCGTTAAAATTTTTTTTTTTTCTTATTATTATCATATTATTTTTAAGATTGTATGCAATAATATAATTTAATAAAGTGATACCTGGACACTCGAGTATAATAGGCAATAAAAAAGCTGATGAACAAGCGGCAATTGCCATCATTTATAATATAAAACTCACTTAACTAAAAAATTTCCAATGATTACTCGAAAAAAAAACACACGATTAAATGAAATAAGTAGAGAGACAAACCGATGGACAAGCCCATATCTCAACTCAAAGAATATAGTGTATTCAACACACTTCACATTGGTCATACCAGAAGCACCCACGGTTTCTTAATGGCTGGAGAGAAACCTCCCACTTGCCAAACACATGCCACATGTGAAACTGAACATTCCGTTAAAAATATTATAGCAGATGGCTGTTCAAATAATAGTCAAAACCGAATCGAGAAGTGCCATTGGCGCACACACCAGGGTGCCAGCGAGTGCTTAGCTTCCACCCCTAAATCTTAAATTAGCATCTGCAAATCATTTCGAGCTAAAAATATATTTTAAAGTGAAATTTTGAGTTTACGAGAATGAGTTAATTACACTTCATATTAGTAATTCACCAATTTTAACTTAACTTTATTCTTAGTGTTTATTACTGGAATACTTAAAAATATTTTGTATTTATATTCTATCTATCGGTATGATGGTTTGTTGATTTAAAATTAATGATATTATAATTATAAAAGTATTTAGTTTGATAATGTAGACATTTTAAACCATCTATTTTTATAGAATAGTATAGTGCAGTACTGTGAAACAAAAATAGTCGATTCATTAGTTTTTTAATATTGGGTATTCGAGTCAATGACAATATTAGGGTTTTATAAAATTACTTTATTTTATTATTCTTTAAATTTTTCAACACAATTAACATAAATTTATTATAAGTAATGGTGGGTATATAAAACAATTAGATAACCGACTAGATCTTATCATTGAAGCACGGCCCCCATATGCGAAGCTGACAATGTTTACATCATACTTACACTTTATCACAGAAAATATTCATATCATCATAATTCCTAAAAACAAACATTTTAAAATTAAATATTATGCCTTTACCACATACATAAAAAACAATATATTTTGGTTTTATTCTCATCTGTGGCCTTATTAGCTTTTTATGGTGACATTAATTTATGAATTTTAAATATTATAATCTATTTAATACGACATGGATATTTATAATGTTTATTACATATTAAAATTTAAAGTCAATGGTTTAGATCAGCGGTTCCCAAACTTTTTTTCCGCAGTGCCTTTTTTTGGACTATAAATACTACGGTTTCCTGTTGTGAATACCATGAAAGTCAGGACAAAAAAATACTCATTAATAATGAATTTTCAAAATATAATTCCATACATTTTAAATAATTTACTATAAGCTGATGACCGCGGTGCCCCTAAGGCACAGCGGTGCAGAGTTTGGGAACCTCTGGTTTAGATATCTAATTGATCTCAGCTACCTACTAATAAATATAGGTAGGTAGTCAACTTTTAAAAAACAATTCACTTTTTCGTACAAGTATTTGTATTTGTATTAATTTTTTGTTAATATATATATATTTTAATAAATGCAGAATCAGCTTATATCTTTGAGCACTACATCAAATGATAATAATCAATATATAATTTGTGGTCAAGAAATAAGAACTAAAATTTCATATTTCCATCTGACAAGTCTAAAATCGTTATTTATTAATTTATTATTTTAATATTTAACAATTTAACATTACGACATTACGCGTACATATCTATTCACGTTATCGATGTGCATTATCATTACAAAATATGTTCACATTGCCAGCGTATGGCGGCCATGATTCATTTCCACCAGTATATAGTTGCACAGAAAGTTGGCTATCTAGTTGTTTTATATATCTGTGAGTGTAGATGAGTGCGATATTTTATACCGCAAAATGCTTGTAGACTACTCTGATTACAATCCTTGTCCATCGAAGAATTATTTAATAATCGTAAAAAAAAAACGTTTTACTAAAAATCAGATTTATTAACTCGAGATTTTTAGTGTAGTAATTTCTAATTTTATTTGAAATGGTATATATTATAAATTTATAACCGTGTAGGTGGTATGGGGAAATCAAATCCTCCCACGAGTCATTTTTAGGTAAAACGTTTTAGCAGTTTAACACCTAATGGCGCCTATGAATTCCACTATCTGTGTCCTGAATTCTTTTTTATAGTTTTATACAGTATAATTTTAAACCAAGAAATAATTGCGCCGATTTCGAACACTGCAAGTTTTCACTTAACCTAGACTCCGCGCTGTGACCAATCTCGAACATAACTTTAACGTGATTAATTTTCTTAAGCGAACAAAATTATATAATTTAATTTAAACATATATGTATATTATACCTAAATCTATAATTATTTTATTAATTCGGCCGAATTCGTTTTTATATTAATAATATTAATATATAACTAATGGTTTTTGTCGGTGATTTTAAATTTATTTACCATCAATAAAAACAAATATATACACGTAAAGTCTTTTAAAACCTAAAAACTGTATAATTATCTGCTTTTTTATCTAGATAGTTTTCAATTAACTGCGTTTTCATATTTTACAGTTAACCTGACACTGCACTGTTAATAACATCACCTATACTTTAATACTTAACGTGACCAATGATCATACGTCCCACTTTTGAGATAAGTGTCCCGCTGTCCTCAAAGAACCTAAAATGTCCCGCTTTATGAAGAGTCGACTTGTGGAAGGTGTTTATTGATCACATATCACAATCATACATTTATACTTTTTTTTATTATTGAGAATAAGACTTCAACAGCTAGGTAGGTCATTAGCCCACGGTTGTAGATACAATATTATTAATGGATACCTTAGTTATGGTTGTACGTTTACATGATTACAGATTAAGTGATACAGTATTATACATATATTCACATTATATTTGGTATGCGTAGATTTAGTTTAATATTTAAATTTTTTTGTCGATGCCAATGGATTTGAAGAAGTTATGGATCAGGTGGGTGTTATATTTTACGTATACTGTAAAACACTAAAACCCTGCACAGCCCATAGATTGTTAGGATTCTATTATGATTAATATCATACCTATATTACCTGCGTTTTTCTGTTGTCATTTTTATACAAACAATTAATGGTTTTTTTTTTTTAAATGAAAAAATTAATATTTTATGGAAAATTTCAAAATTATATGGTTTTCTTATTAGAATGTACCAAAGTCCCGCTTTGAAGGGGAAAAATTATGGCCGCGTTACCCATAATAGGTTATGTTTATGATTACGGTATAATAATATCCACCCTATAATAGTGGTGATTCAAGATGTCTTTTTCGTGGCCTCGAAATCTATATAACTATACCAACTATACACTGTGAAATCTATTTATTTGATTCATATCAAAATTTGAAATAATTTAACGATTATACGGGAGGATTACGTCCAATTTAATGCAATAGTAAGCGATTGGATGTACTATGTACTCCCGTCGACCATTTTTAATGAAATAGGTGTTAAGTGGGGACAGTATAACTAGTATGGGTGTTATAAAAAAAATGTTCCATCCGAAAAGAGAAGATCTCGGCTAACCGGTTTTAGTCCATTACTGCGCATCTCGGTCGCTATAAACAAGTCATACAAGTTATATGGTACCTACGTTCGGCAACGTTGCCTTTGGGATCACCTGTAGTGCCGGATGTCAGCGGGAGGGAAACCTGTGGACACCCTCCCCCCACTTTGGATTTTCACCACCATTATACATTATTACAATATTGGCTACAAACATTGATATAAATAGATATTTAAATATTTATCTGCCGTTTGATTTTGCACGAACGTACAATATTATTTTTTTTCTCCTTGAAATTTCGCTATACAAGTGACTGATACCCCGTAGAATATCATTCTTAAGTCTGATAGCACGATTAAAAATAATGATGTTTATAGTTGGTGTCTGATGGTCATAATTATTGTTGTTTACGCGTAATAGTATCTCAGTTCTTGCATCTTGTATTCGTGTGTTACAGACTGTAACGCTGTTTTTAAACTATATATATATATATATATATATATATATATATATAGGTACCTACTGTAATACCACATTTATTAATATTTTTATCAGCGGTGGTCAAATTTGTACGTTTATGATCCATTAATATATACTTCACCTTTGAGGATCGACTTTCATAGAACATTTTTTTATTATTGAATAACTAAAATTATAAGCTACAATCTAGATTAATTTTCGTGCGCGTGTCTCTAAAATAAATTCTAACATAATCTACTTTGAAAATGTCCGCGATCGACCATTTGGCCACCCCTGGTATACATGTTATTTATATTTTTGTATTGATTTATAGTTATGTATTTCGAAATAAATAAAAAAAATTAGAGGAGTTGAACGTCATTATCTCTGTGGATTTAAAATTCACCCCCCGCCCCTCTGCCTCAGAACCTGAATATATCAGCCGCTGATCATCTGAGAAAATAGATGAATTATTTGCTGTAACTGTGAGACGCGATGTGAGATTAGTAGAAGAGTTCTACATGGATGTGGAACGTATACATTTCTTACAACGAAATTAATTCATCAATGCAAGATTTACCGAAAATCAATGAGATCAAAGAATTTTTAGTAAAGAGATTAAAATCAAAATAAATTAAGATAAAATATTTTTATTTTTATAGGTACCTACTTAAAATAATTATTGATTTATGAAGGTCGGTGAATACTAGATTGACAAAATATTTATATTAGCAAATACATGTCCTCTATACCTATTATTATATATTATTACAGATAGAATTTTTATTCTAAATACAATTTTTATTAGCAATTGCTTTTTCCTCCGCTTTATAAAGATAAAAAAATTAATTTTTTTAAAATTTTTTTCCAATCAATAAACAAAATAATATAAGTGTGTTTGATGTTTGATAAACATGGTTCATTGTTTGTATTAAATATTTTTGCCCTTTCCTACAACATTTTTTCTCAGTTCCGTCACTGACACTCTCTATTGGTCCGACTTCAAAAATATGAAAATCAGTCACCCATGAGAAGTAGGAGTGATCGACATCGTTTCAAAACGTGTTACGGGGTGTTCACGCCCTAAATATTACAGATGGGCGTGTTTCCGACACTGACTCAACCGATTTTTTACATATGTATTTCTGTCAGCATAATATGTTACTTTTACCACAGTAATAAATATAGAATCTAGTGTCTACCAATATTATTCTTGATTTGGCCTGTTTTAATTATAGGTACCACGATAAATCAAATCAAATAAAAAAGGTTTTAATACTTTTATTTTTGAGCATGAGGGTAATCTCACCAACATTATACTACCAGAACCATAACTGTATAGTTACCTTAACTACATTTTAATAAGAAAATGAAATCTAAAAGCATTAATGAACTTCGTAGAATATAAAATATTTCAATGAAAAAAATAATGTGTGTACAATTATAATTTTACATGGATTAATTACTACTGAAATTACCATATGTAGGTACTATTATTTCTTAGAAGAATTTTACGTACTGTGGAAGAAATTGGTGTGGTTAATGAGGTCTTAGCACTCATAAAAGTTGTAATTTGGCTTAAAATACAAAACGTTTACCCTTAGCTACATTTTAATAGTAGTTTTTCGAACTTAAAAATAAAATATATGAAGATAGTAATTCAATTTATTTGAAAAATGTTAATTAGCAGAATACTCGTAAAACCTTATAGTACGGTAGGTATCATATTTCAATATTCTTATACACTTTACAGTCATCTTTGTCTCTGCATTTGATCCCAACGTACCTTATATGTTAATTTTTAAATGGGGGTGAATTAATAAAAATATAATGATTATTCACCCACTGACCTTAAGTAATGTGATTCATTCTGCTACATGTGACCTAGAAGTTTGACTTTAAACGTGAACGCTGATGGCACATATAGATAAATAGTAAAAGGGGGATTTAATTCGTAACAAATTCACCTATGTATAAAAAATACAAATCCTTAAAAACTGCAAATGAGTTTTCTCGACATAAGTTCAATTTTGATATACATAAATCATAAGTCGGCTATTGGTGTTTAATTCTAAATTCACTTTGATTGAAGTATATATAATACTAGCTGATCCCGTGCACTTCGTTGCCCGTTAAATGTACTAAATTTATATGGCTCAAACTTTGTTCAATTCGTTATTTAATAATCGGTTTATGGTGTTCAAAACTTATCTTAACTTTTCATGTTACATGGAATAAAAATTCTGATTTGCAGAAGTATAATGTTATCAGGTAGGAAATCTACCTGCGGTAGATCGCGGACCTAGTGCTGTTTGTACGTAAGTGTATGATTTAACTCTAAGTATTAAAGTTATACCAAGTTTCCATTTTTACTGAATTCCACTAACGGTGAATTAATATAATCAATTAATACAAAATCCTTTTTTGTGTTACCTACTATTACTTTTATGTTATCATTTTTTTTTTATATTTATTACAGGCTGCTTTTAGATAAGTTGATCCTAGGTTGCCCATGTATTGTATAGAGGTTTCTGTAATATCTTTTAAAACTAATTAAGTTTTAACACCATAATGCATATAATAATGTTATAACGACGTTGTAAAACTTAATTAGTTTTAAAAGATATTACAGAAAAAGATAAATTTATATTGACATATTTTATTCATCTCAATATCTCTTTATAAACAGTATTGTTTGTACTGCCTTTTGTGGCTAATATAATCAAACTACTGGCAGAGCTAACTCTAACTAACTAACTCATTTAAGAATAATAATAATTATTATCCGTAATAATAAAGTAATAAATGTGTCAACACATAAATCAGGTTGTTATAGCAACCAATTATATACAAAATTTCCATCGTAAATCTCAAAATCCCAGTTTGAGCAACCCTTTAAAATGTGAATTTTGAAAAATCCCTCCTTATTGCACGGTGAAAATATGAGAAGAACCCCTATTCCAAATTTCAAGTCTGTACGTTGAGTAGTTTTTGAGATACAGTGATCAATGAGTGAGTGGTATTTGGATTTTATAAGTATAGATTATTTCACGTTTAAATTTTATCCTATTCACCAGGTCCTAAAGGATTCACCTATTCACCTGTATTTACATATTCATCAAATATTTGAATCAACTGTCTTTTTTATTTACAAGAATAATGTGATCTGAACGAAATGAAAATACAAGTCCAAAATTAATTTAATACAAATCTGATCACATATTTCACACAATTACATCTTAATGCAACGACGGATAATGAACGAATATATCAGCTAATTTTTTTACTATTATTGATTATATATAATATATACTAACATTATATAATATTGTACTCTCAGACAAGTTATAACAAACTGAGTTACATTTCAAAATCAAATAACTGTCTATCATTCATCATAATATATAATCAAATTAATTTTAAAATGTATTGTGGCCATAGGCGTGCGCAAACTTTGCAGGGGGAGTCCACATTAAAAAAGTCTGATCCAATTACCAAAGATTCTTGTACTAATCACTTACTATAGTATAGTTAAATAGTTAAATATTAAATTTTATATTTTATAAAGCACCTACCTATTTATTTAATTCAATTCATATGTAAATATAAAAGTAATTTAGTACCTTTTTTAGTATGATATCGATATCAGATATCTACGCATTCATTAAAGAAAAAGCCACATGAAAGACCGCGGCCTACCCCTCCACTCCATGCGTACGCCTATGATTGTACCTATTATTTATTGAAATAATATACTAAGGAAATATGCACTAGTTTAAAACTAGTATTTTTAACTTACTGAAGTTAATACTTTTTATATTAACATTAAATTTGCCAAGAGTCACTAATGACTAATGAGTGGCTGTTTAATCATACCATTCGTGCTGTTTCTTTTTTGTTTTGTTTTTTTCTATATTCTTATCAAAAAATAATCTTATTGTACAGATTGTTTAAGACAAAAAAAAACATTTAATTTATCATAGGTACATGTCATAGGTAATCATAAAAACTGTGTCTTCTACAATAACAATCGATAGAAAATGAATATATAATAAGTATAATTAGTAAAAATTTTTTTTAAAAATGAGTCAAGTATAATTATTATTGGAATTAAAAAATAAATTACACAGTAGCGGAACGACGTTTAAAAGAATTCATCTATTATGTGGGACCATGGCGGGCGATGCTTGCAATCGCCCGCATGTGCGTCATACCCGTCTGGCGAAAATATTAGATTGTAAATCGTTGTTAGGTCTGACTAAACGCAAATCTATGTGCAATTATATTACACCATACAATTATTATATCATATTATGTATAATATAATAATAATGCAGTTTATATTAATCTGTAATACGAAAGATTTATAATATTTTTTTCGGTTAGAAGAAGGAAGTGTTGATTTTTTTTTTACCATCGACAAACTCAAAATTCGCGAAAAATTCTCCAATTTAAAAAATAAAAACTAACAAAAAATTCAATACAGAAACTATGATAACTGTGCGAGCAAACCAACCATCTGTCATTTTCCGGTAAAGTATCTATTTTTGATCCTATATAGACATTATTATCCTGTATGATAAGTTCGTTTTTGAAATTTCAAGTAAAAAATAATTCCTACTATTATTATAATTTTAATGATAATGAATAAACAGATACGCCTTACACTAAAAAATAATTAATAATATAATCACTGGATATAGAAGACTAGGCAAACGCACCAAGGGGCAACAGACATCTCGAGGCTCCCAATTTATAACTTAAGATTTATTTTAAATCTTTATAAAATTATAGGTATTATAGTTGTATTTATTTTATTAAAATGTGAATTTTACGGTTTTTAAAATTAATGCAGTCGATACAAAATTAAATACAATCTTTAAGTATTCAAATATTAACTTTATGTTATAAGTTGACAAATTAATATAATGTAATAATTACATTCAGGCCACATATTATTTTAATATTTACATTTACAATTATTTTCAGAAATTTATCTTTTTGTTTTTGCGTCTTTTAAATCATTTATATTTGAAGAAATATTCATATTAATTGGTCTTTCTTTATCTAAACGTAGTACTCAGTGTAAAAAAATCTTTAACTTAAATAAATATATACATTAATTTTGAAAGATCTCAGTTTACATTGTATAATGTTTTCAAATGCCCAGTTTGTGCACGACTATTTATAGTTAGTATTATAAATAAATTTGTGATTTATGTCCATATTACACGTTTAATCAAAATACGATTGCAGATATTATTCTAAAACTACCTTTCAATGACGTTGATGGGAGAAGGCCCCTATATGCGGGTTAATAGACCTACCCGTATATTTTATTGTCAGTTCCGACTAATTTGTCTGGCAGTAGGCACGTGTTTTTACGCACATTTCAATTATGATTCGGTACATACCGGGTTTTCTAATTTTAATTTGTAAATTTTATGTCAACTTGATAATTCTGAAGTTGAACAAACCAATAATTTGAAATATTTGTAACTAGAACAACTGTGGAGAGTGTGGATATTATATAACATTGTTGGGTACTGAATTGTAAGCGGTTTAATATTTACAAGTTATAAATTATGGTTACTCATTTGGTGGGCCACTTTTATACATACATCATTCATATAAGGCTTCAGTATAATGCGTCCCTTAAGTCCCTTTTTATACACCACTGAATAACCCTTTTTTTTTAATTAGAAGACATCAATTTATTGACTATTTTTACAACAAGCACGTCTTGTAGATAGACAAACTAGTTGTCTTACGACCACAACACCGGGTCGTACACAATTGAATGGGCGACTCCTTTGAAACGTTATATGTACATACCGTTCTCCTAATTATCCTTTTCTTTTCTTTACACCAGTTAGTGAGCAGTAGAAGTAATTTCACGAAAATATTGTGTTCTGTTAGTCTTTAGAATACTAAAGAATTAATTCTATTTTTTCGCCTGTTAAATCAATCATCACTAAGTGGGATCTTAAAATTAATTACACAAAAAGTAAAATTTCTTAATAGTAAAGTATAATATACTTTAG
This sequence comes from Diuraphis noxia, assembly GCF_037042655.1. Taxonomy (NCBI): domain Eukaryota; kingdom Metazoa; phylum Arthropoda; class Insecta; order Hemiptera; family Aphididae; genus Diuraphis; species Diuraphis noxia. The sequence continues at coordinate 83,089,046 of NW_028301712.1, forward strand.
TAGTTAACTTTAATTCACATTTAGTTATATCATGTGATTAAATTTTGCTATCAAAATATTACCTATAATAACTTGAGATAGTCAAGAAAATCTCATTATTTTTCTATTGTAGTTTACGACGGTAATTAATATATTCCTAAGACATCGATAACTCAAATATATACATATTATATATTTTTTTATTTAATTATTACAAAATTAGGCTGTTATTTTATTTTTTATTTGTTCTTATTATTTTTTATAAGACAAATATACACAAAACAATTAATGGCACAATAAGCATATGTGATGAAACTAGTTTTTTTTTAGATGAATAACTTAATAAGAAAGGTCATCAAATAGCAGAATTTAACTTGGAGGTCGAATGGCTTAGAACAAAATTATCTGTACCATTTCCTGTCTAGACGGTAATGGTGATTCTTTGGTAGTACCTAACTAGGTAACGAAATCCCTGATTATTAGGTTTTCGTAGTTAGCTAGATGTGAGTATAATCTCTTGTTTATTATACAGCAGATTTGTTTTCAATATTTTTGATGTGTAGCCGTGTAGATGATTGTGAAGTGTTAGATTTAAAATGTAAGGTGGAGCATAAGCAATTTAGCGTTAATTTGGATTTTGCTTATGTTTATTTTTTAACTGAGCTCCACAGTTGTAAGTCATAAATTCATAAGGGTTTTAGAAGACACGTATATTTTACCTATTAAGAGGTTTGGTTTTTAAACATGTAAATTATTTTATTGAGTCTTCCCCCCCCCCCCGTGGCCAATCACATAAATCACAAATTCAAAATAAATCATAATCGGCTATAGAAAATCATCTCATCTCATATAAACATTTATAAGAACATATGAAAATATTAAGCATGGAATTTTCGACTTAAGTTGAATTAATTATAGGCATATGCAATTTTCGATCATTATATTAGTTTTTTTTTTAAACTACCTAATATCGATAATAATAAAAGAAATACATAGTCACAATTTTTTTTTTACAAGCATTCAAAGTTTGAATTTTGACAAAATACGTAAAACTCACGAAAATTCGAAAATTATTTTAAGTTAGAAATATTCATAAAAATCTTCTTTTTAAATCGAAGATTTAATAATTTTTAATAATCTATATAATATATCCTAGACAGGTAAACCGTCTCCGCTCAGAATCGTTTTTCGTATACAATGATATAATATCATTGGATTCAAATTTAATTCCATCCATTACAGTAACCCACTTGTAACCTACTGTACAGCAGAGCGACATCCACGAATTAGCCGCTTTTTTGATTTGTAAACCAATAACTGATCGAAAATAAATATATTCCTGTAACTCGATCCTCCTCGACGAAAACCATGAATCTGGTAGCCAGCCACTGTAGCCAATATACCGCATTGGATAAATGTAGAAAAACACTATGAAATGAATATAATTTATGTTAACACTGTGTACCTTATAAGTTATAATTCTCGAGTATAGGTACTGTTTAGGAACACTATACGAGCATTGGCATCCTTTTTTTATTTAATCTTTTATCGGAATGCAAACATACCTATTATACAATGGCATTACAAATAGACAGAAAATATTCTTAAATTTATAGGTTTGAGTGCCTGCACACTATATTATATTGTCTTTAAGTGTGAGATAAAATTTCAAAAAAATTTCTTTCACATAATTATTAAATACATTTATTTTCCATTTAGCATGAATAAAAATCGTTTAAATTTGATTATAAAATGATTTCATGAACTTATAGATACACATAATATTTTAATAATAATTCATATGTGAATATTATTGGTTTAAAGAAAATTAAGTTAAAAAATGTCAGGTTTACAATCATATTAATAGTTAGTTACTCCTGAAATAAATGTAATAAATTAATATTCATATTGAAGTATCTGCATTCTGATCATACTGATTTCACTATAAAAAATATAACAAAATATTAATACTCGAGGTGAGGCATCTAAGATAGGAATTGTTAGCAAATCGTAATAATTATTTGATTATATTTTCATAATAATATGTTAAATGCACAACTATGTTATATTGGTCTCCTTGAAACGTGTATAGTATCGTCCCATAAAACATACAAAAAAAACATGTAAGTGGATAGGTATATAAGTGGTAGTGTTGTATATAATGTCTTTATAGATCAGTGGCGGATTTGAGGGGGGGGGGGGGTGACGTGGCGATTCCCCCCCCCCACACCACCCCCTGAGGAATTTTTTCACTTAAACTATAGCGCCGTATGATAAAAAGAATATAACATTTATAAGTCATAGCTATAACATTGAACTTATGAATAAATGACCCAAAAAAGGTATTTTTTTTAATATGAAAATCGGAAATGTGTATTCGGTTACGTCTTTGTTTTTACCTATCAATCTATGATACCAATTCGCCCCCTCATCAAATGATCTTCAGATCCACTACTGCTATAGAGTCACTATTTTCGATTCGCTATAAATATAAATTTACGATTATTGTATATGAAAAAAAAATTCTCATCGAAATTGATCTGTCAGTATATTAGATTATAATGTTGTGATTTAAGTAATTTATTTTACTATTAGGCATATTAGGCATAGATATTACAGAATTTTTGACAAAAAATTTCATTTGAAAATAAAAAGTAACAATGTACTCTAAACGTCTCAAGTACCCACGAATAATATTTTTAAATTACGTTAAATAACTAAAATCCATATTTTTGGTTTAATAATATGTAATATCCATTTAATTTGAACTTAAAATATGTATAAAATAAACTATGTTTACCTATGTATATTTATTTTTTTGGTTACAGTATGAATTAATTATGAGGAATTTTGTATTAAATTTTCAAGCTTTTAGACCCTACTAATACAATTTTATTGACATTATTTTATAGGATTAAAAAACTATAAAAATTCAAATTTCAAATTTCTATTTTACATATTTGAAAATGTACCTATATAAAATGATAAAATAAACATTTGATGAAAATTTCAAGTATCTTTGGATATTTTAATAATAGCAAAATAAGATAATCATTGTGTGAAGATTTATTAACTTCAAATGATCGAAAAAACAAATTTGTCTTTCCGGTAAACTTTTTTTTGTTGAAATTAAGAAAATTAAGAGGAATCTTGTTTTGGATTATCAAACCTTAGATATAAAAAAGAAAATTTTGCATGAATTTCAAAATCAAACATTTTTATAAATGTTCATGATGTTTACGAATTTTTTCAATATTCTACATTTAAACGCTCATAACTTAAAAAAAAAGCTAATGAAACTCGAAATTTTCTTATATGCTTATAAATAGGCAACACAAATATAACTGTAATATTTCGTAAATTTTATGGCGCATAAAAATCGCTAATATCAACATTCAAAGAAAATTTCATGTGTCAATTGTAATTTTTTTAGTTATACCAAACACCAAAATCGATTTGTTCTAAAAACGATTTTGCGTATAAAACTCAGTTTTTTGTTTATAATTTTTTCAGATGCTTTTGAAAACTATTCTGAATGTTTTATTCTTGCCACTCCCTCCACCACTTTACCGACTAGACTAACTTTCCTATCAGAAAAAATGTTATTGAAGCCATCCCAAAAGGTGATAAAAGACACAAAAAAATCAATACATTCTTTGATCTTCTCAGGATCTAAAATACATTCATTATTGTAAAATAATTTCATCTACCTAACCATATTTACCCAGGGCCTTGTACCCGATTTCACTCAAACCCCTACACCCATAAACACCTCTTAAAAAATCAAACACCGAAACCCATATAATCCGAATGATTCTGTTTTCAAAACACCCATATTAACCAAAACTCGAATAAATCATTCGGGTTAACCCGAAAATCGAATATATTTTTTTTTCAATCTTCATGTGACATATCATTTCGTATATTGTATTTCTTGTGATGAATTCGATTTTATAGAGTTAAATAATTAAAAATGATAATAACAGGAACAATCTTTCAATAAATCATATGTAAATTCAATAATCGTTTTCTTGAAAATAAAATCCATTAAAATATTTAATAATTTAATTGGTTCTCTTTCAAATATTAAGTATTAAACCAAATCGCCTAATACTTAAATATTTCTAATACCTATATTATATTATATAATGTATTGCTTTATTACTTAATCAGTATATTAGATTACATACTTCATAAAATAAATCCAAGTATAGCCAATAGCAATAGAAACTAGACATGGTATCCACAAAACTGAACGTACCTATTGACAGTCGGGACCAAAATACCAAACACTAACTTCCCAAGCGGTATTACTTATATCTAATTTAGTAATTCGAGTATCGTAATATTCGTGCCTTTATTTACCAGTTTTCAGGTAATCGCGAAATCATAATTTATATTTTATTTTATTTGTCCACGGCTCAACAGTCAACGCCCCTATTATGGCCACCTATTTTAAACATTTTAATATTTTATTATATCCATCGACTTGCAAGTAAGTGATAAATTGTACATTATTTTTTAATTTGTATCAAACTACGGTCTATGACGCACCTCTCACTACGTAGTCAATTGTCAATTTTATAATTAATTCATCGTACAATTTGTAAGTATATATTTTTTATATTACCTTTTAGTTATAATATAATAATATTATTCATAATATTTATAACGATTTAAAAAAGTCTTTTTAATTTTAAGTCATCATAAAATTATCAATATTCTGTCATATACATAATATTATGCAAAGTTAAAATATCAATCTGTTGTAACTTGTAACTGTTGATTTTGCAAAATGTATTCATTATGTTTTGGCTTTTCTTTTAAATGGGATGAGGCTCAAGCAAAAAAAAACTATTTTTTTTACTACAGGAAACCTTGTAAACATCATGATGAATATCATTATTGTTTGCTTATCAAATACAATTTTTTTAATAATTATAATTTTTTTTTAAATATGCGTGTATGTTATATAAGCCCAGCACTTATTTTGACATATCATAGTAAAAAGTTTAGTAATAATTAATTTAATATCAAGATTTGTTGTATTTTTAAGCTTTTCATTATTTTTTCAACAGTAATACGGTTAGGTACACATTAATTAAATCTATTGTTCTATATAAAATATAAGTACTTATATACTTTTAAATTATCATTTCACTGGTAAATGATCGTCATTATTAATTAATAAATATATACCTATTTTTTTTTTTTTTTTTTTTTTTTTTATTAAGAATAAACCCTCGGCGACATCGGCCATTGGGATTCCGTTATTTACATCTAAAATTTACAGTATTTACATTTGAATAAGTGTACTTTGTTTTTTTAAATTTTGTTTTGAAGTTCTGCCAAAGAAATAAAGTTGAATGTGACTGCGATTGAAGAGTTGTTGTGACCGAGTGATTCTGCCAGGTGTTCAGGAAGATTTGATTCCAGTCTTGAATCGGTATATGATAGACATTCAGTCATAATGTGTTTAACTGATAGGTACGTGCCGCAAGTTGTGCATATCGGGGGATCATTTTTACTCATTAAATAACTGTGAGTGATCTTGGTGTGGCCGATCCGTAGTCTTGTTAGTATAACTTCAAATTTTCTAGGAAGGTGTGTGGGATGAGGCCATGGGAAAACATCTTGTTTAATTTCGTGTAGTTTAGTGCGCGCGGAATTCCAGTTTGTCTGCCATAACTTGGTACAATGCTGGACAATTAAGGAAGTTAAATCTTGTTTGGACACGAGCTGAACTGCTGATGCTAAGGGGTTAGTAATTGCGTCTTTTGCTGCCTTATCGGCCATCTCATTTTCGATGATACCAGAATGACCCGGTATCCAATATACCTATTTTATATTAGTATACTTATCTATAAATAATTGTTGTATGGATGTGTCAATAATATTTGTATTAGGTATATTTTGATTGATTTAAATTAACTTATAGAAAACGCCAAGAGCTAAAAAATCACCGGTCAACAAATACTTTAAATTTAACATTCTTGTCTTTTTTAGTTTTTTATTCTATAAATATCGATAAAAATTTATTTGTTGGGTATAGAAAACCTTGAAAATTTAATTCAAGACACCTAACACATTGTTACAATAGCAGTTGAAAAATATTAAAATGTTCAAATTATCTTCGATAAAAATTCATAAAATTTTTTCTTTTTAAATCTAAGATTTGAAAATTTAATTCAAGATTCCTTATAAGTTTGAATACCTTTATCAACAAAAAAAAAAAATTTCAAACTGTTCAAATTGTGAACATTTAAACCTTGGGTTTGGATTTGAATAAATGACCTTCAAAGGTGGTCAAATATGGCTGATTTTTAAAAACGCGCTAGTATATTTCATTATAACTGTTAACTATTAATTATTAAAATTATAATTTATGATTATTAGATCTTCAACATTGAAAAATAATGTTATGAAAAGATCTATACTCTTAATCTCCTCTCCGTTTTACCACCACTGATGGCCTTGTTAATTCGTTTGTTCCAAGTTCAAATTTGTTGTTTTATCTCAAAAACGTATTTAACTGGAGTCATCGTAATTTCACAATATTCACCAATTTACATGTAGCTTTCAATAGATTTGAAATTGACAATTTACAAATAACTTACTATTCCATTTAATAGAAAAAAAAAAGTAAAACAAATCAAGTTTTGGTGATTTTATGATGCTTCCATAGTGTATGAAATCGTAATAAATTATTACCTGTATTAAATATTCAAAATTATTAAACGATGGCGGCGCTGTCAACAAAACATATGTTCAAAAAGTCCCTGCAGAAGCTTAGTCGATACTAAAAAAAAAAAAAGATGTTATGATGAAAAAATACAAAACATCAATTTTACACATTTTCGACTGTTTTTAAGTAATAAATACCCTATCTACAGGAACTGCACTACTCATCGGTATCGTGAACATAATATTCTAATGGAAATTTGTATTTAAATATTATTCGTTTGAAGAAATGTTATATTCAGGTTAAGAAGTTCATTACTCACTTTTCCGATTAATTAATTAATAATGATGGAATATTTATATTGATATTCAAGTACCTTCCTATCGTAATGATTCATTGCTGTATCATATAAATAGGTACTTTTTAACGGAAACCACGCTTTCAAGTGATTATTAGATAACTTTCGAGTGTTTTAAGTTACGGGTCTTTTCAATAAAATATCGTTTGTTATTCATTTAGGTAGGTACTCTCATTTCACATTTTGTTCAAATAACGTTTATAGTAATACAAATTATTTCAAACAAAATGATCGTTACAAAAAAAAATCTTCGACTTCTAGTAAATATTATTTTGGATTCCTTTTTTAAAATTTTAACTTTGGTTTTAATTATGTTTGTAATCGTAGGTCGGAGTATTAGTCATATACTGCTGTATTGAATCCACCGTCGGTGGATCAATTCGCATGATGAACGTGAACGAGCCGGTAATTAAACTTAAAATACCTATGCCGGGTTACATGAACAATCATTATAAATATTGAACGCATCGTTAGAATCTAATGGTGTCAATTGAACGCAATTCATTAGACCGCGATTGGTCCATTAAATGTTATTGAACCGTTAAATTAATAAATTGTTCATGCAACCAGGCCCTCTATGTTATTTTGTATATCATTGAAATCATAGACGCATAGAATAGGCCAGAAATCATATAAAATACGCTAAGCTAACTTGTCCACATAAATCCGTGTAAATCTGAGAAATTATCACAGACCGATCGGCAGATCGATTGATTGAGGATAATATTATAACTTAGAATATTATAAACATATATAATAGCCTTAAATTTTTCGTCTTTCGAGCACAAATGTTGGCTTCAAGGTGATACGCTTTACACGTAAACCGACTATATTATTCCTGATCTATTCTATTTATATGATATGTCTATGATTGAAATAATTTGTTTTTATCTCTCAGTATCCAAACCGCTGTAATTTTTAGTCATAAATTTAAAAATATTTTTCAAACTAACAATAGTTTAGACTTGTTTAGTACATTTGAATATTCTTATTAAACTAAATAAAATACATACCATTTATACGACTATGTAGGTATTTATAATATTACCATATATATTGGTGTCTATCTATTATTTTAAACAAATATTTATTATATTTAAGTTATTTAATAAATATATTATAATAATCAACTAACCATTTAAGAATTAGACAATTATACTGACATCAATACTAAAATATAAATGCAATGGGTTTAGAGTTTAGGGTTTATTCAATTCTATACGCATGTAGGTACCAAAATAAAATCTGACTCCTAAACCGTATTATGAGTTTATTACAATGATAACAATAGGTAACAATGGCATTACGTGTTTCAAAAATAGAATGACTATAATATTATAATAACTACGTTATGAACTATTTGAATATAATGGGACTATATTTCTTATGAATAATATTTATACTTAGGTACAATATCATATATATATTTATATGTTTGTAACATTTATGATAATATAAATGTCAGGAATTAATTAATGTAAGTTGAAAAATTTTCGTTTTAGTTTTGTAAGTATTTAAATAAGATTAGTGAAATATTTTTCATATTTAATGTCATTGATTATATTTTTATATACCTCGTCATTAGATGCAGTATCAAATACGATCACTAATCAGTGTCACTCTTATCACAAAACAGAGAGTATCAGTTATTTACCTTAGACAAAAGCGATTTTTAGTGCACACATGCACTTGAAGAAATAATAGAATGAGCAGGTGTTCACTTAGAATATAATTATAGTGGCCGGAGATATTATGACCTTGAAATGAATGATTTTGAAACTTGGTGTTTGTGTACCGTGTTATTTAAACAACAAGTCAGATACATTATCGGGTAGGTACTCATAGGCAGTTAATGATTTTTATGGAGAAAAAAATAGTTGAGTTGTTTATCAAGAATAATATTCTTAGTTACCATCAACGTGTTGCAATGGTATATTATTATACTTGGTGCATATTAGTTGTATAGTGTACTGTACAGAGTGCAATAGAAATTACTAACAGGTGTAATCAACACACTGTGAAACGACGACTTGTATTTTTGTTGAATTAAAATTTTTTTTTTTTTTGTACGCATATTATCATATACAGACCACAAGGAGTAACAGACAGACCTAATAGATAAAGATAAAAAAATTGATAGGTACTATATAGTTTGAAAAAAATTGTGAAAATTATACCTATGAGTTATGATAGTGATGAATAATTTTCAGTAATAAACGTATGTCGATAAATTCTCAAAAAGAATATTTTGAAAATAATAATTACGTTTAAAATCAATTTGCTCCAAACAATATATTGATATTTAAAAAATAAAATAAAAGAATTACTTACTTAACTTAAATCAACGTTTCTAGCATCAAAATTTTACTGAAAATAACATTCAAAGATAAGTTTACAACAAAAAGTGTATTTTAAGTACTTCCTACAAATAAATGTTCAAATATTGCAGGTTATTACAAAAGTTATTTCATTTTTCCTGTCTTTCTGTTACCCCTGTATGTATTATGATATGACTATTGCAGTCAATATTAAAATATGAAAAATGTAATGTTAGTGAACAAAAGTCAATAATACATCTTAGTTCATTATATTAGACAGCTATTAATGTTACACTCTGCGTATGATATATTTTATTATATTTATATGTTATAGGTAGGTAGGTTTATTGTAATTTGTAGGGATATGCGCATTGCACATACATAAACAACTCGAAACGAAATACCAGCTGTCAGCTGCAATATTGTGTTGTAGTTTTTTTATTACTCGAATTCTGCTTATCCTCAAGAAATAAATTGAGTTTATTAATTTATTAATTATTCGATTTACATTTTTAAGTATTACAAGTTTATTCACAATTGTAATTTAAAACGAAAATTCAACACTACTGCGCACGGCGTTGTCCAAGGCAAACCGTCGATATTTAATTTATACCGTGTACCTTGATTGAAAAAATGTTCAGTGTATTCGTGGCTTGGTGCCGACCTGATTGCGTTTATCTTAAATTATACCTACTTGGCGAGTCGGAGATAATAATATTATTTTATGTTAATTGACAAATACTAAATACCGAACAGTATCGTAAAACTATAATAAAACTGGCTTATAAACAATAACATTATAACGGAAAAATACTATGTACGCTTTACAATGTTACAACTGTAAGTGATAATAATAATTCCTAAAAATATTGAGATGAATGAAAAATTCGTTAGGTGTTTATTATAAGCCTAAGATTTTATATAATTATTTAAAGGTGCTGGGTAAGTTATAATGAGAATAATGAACTCGAGTTAAGTTTAGTTAGGACTTTAAGAGGATACATGATCGTTAAATTAAAAATTAACTAATTATAAATTTAATTCGAAAGTTAAAATAAATTAAATCTATTTTTTTTTTAAATTAATATGTGAATTGTGTAAAGAGTGACTGTGTAGATCTAATATAATGAAAAATTCATTTATCAAGTAAAAGAACAGAAATGTCTATGTTATAGGTATTATAACAGTATTGGATTATTTTAATTTTATATTAATGATTAGTGATTACGTATGACAGAAATATTTCAAAACGTTTGAATGATTTGTTTGATATGAATGATGGATTATTTTTAAATCAACTGAGAAACCCTAAGTTATTCCAACTGTCAATTAAAACTAGTTAAGTTCATAAGTTGATTAGGAAATAAACTAGCTAGATAAGTTTAAAAGTTAAAAAAATTAACTTTTTAACTTATTAATCCTCGCCTTTTTAATTACTATGGTATACATATTGTACCAGTGTACCACCATTATTGCTTATAAAACAAACGTACCTCTAACATAGATAAACGAGTAAACATGATGCTTCATATTTGTGACTAAAACCAAAACTAATCAAATTTGTTTAACAACAGAATGCTGATATGCCTGATACTGCATTTTCGCCTCAGGATGATCCCACTGAAACTAGCTCGCAAACTACGAAGAAAGTCCACACTTTTCCTACAATACCACATAGGTCAACGACTACAGAAAATTCATCGATGGCTTTGAAAGAGAGCCAATTGGTTGAGCTACATCAACTAAGTCTAAAACTGCTGAAAAACATCGATACAAATTAAAAAACAATTTATACAATATGTTACTATGAATATATATTATGTAAATTAAACCAAAATTGATTTCACTCAAAAATAAGAAGAAAATAAACATTTCGCGAACTTATATATTTTGTGCATCTCTATTCTCTACCTATGCTACGACAATCGATCCATAAAATGTTATATCAGTACTTTACTATACTGTCTTATTTCCTTGGTCCAAAAATAGTTTAAACTGTACTTACAGGGCCGCAGTGATGCATCTATATTTTATACTGGAAAGTTGTACCTATATGCAGTCGAGTAAAAAAAAAGCGGGTAAGTCGTAGATGTCGCTCCGCTGTACAGTAGGTTACAAGTGGGTTACTGTAATGGCTGGAATTAAATTTGAATCCAATGATATTATATTATTGTATACGAAAAACGATTCTGAGCGGAGACGGTTTACCTGTCTAGGATATATTATAGATTATTAAAAAATTTCAAATCTTAGATTTAAAAAGAAAATTTTTTATGAATTTCTAGCTTAAAATAATTTGCGAATCATCGTGATTTTTACGTATGTTGTCAAAATTCAAACTTTGAATGCTAGTAAAAAAAAAATGTGACTGTATTTCTTTTATTTTTATCGATATTAATTTTATAAAAAACTAATATAATGATCGAAAATTGCATATGCTTATAATTAGTTCAACTTAAGTCGAAATTTTTTGAAAATTACATGAGTGGATAGAATATACGTATATTAACATTCGGTGAAAATTTCATATATCTATGGTAATTTGTTTTAAAGTTACATCAAAAACCAAAATCGATTTTGTCGAAAACCGATTGTGCGTAAAATTTCTCGTTTTTTCCTTAATTTTTAGTTTGTTTATCCCGATAATTTAGAAAAATATTGAGAATTTTGATCCCCCCAAAAGTACCAACTAGATTCACTTTATGGTCGAACGAGGTACTGAAGTCGAAAATCGAAGCACTTTTACTACACCAAAACGTGATGACAGACTCAAAAAAAAAAAAAAAAACTCATCATGATAAAATAAATACATTCTTCGCTTCGCTCAGAATCTAAAATTTGAGTAAAATTCTTAACTTAAATATTATATCAGAATTGACTATAGTATAGACTATATTGACAATTTTTTACGCGTTTGCCTGATTCTACCTTTTTTAATCAGAATTTCTGAAAATACTAAAAACCAATGAACAAAAATTACAAATTACAACATAATAGAACGTATAATATTAACGGTATTTTCCTTTTTTTTTCTTGTGGGGCGGAAATCATAATATATACGCTATACATATATATTGGCTACAAAAATAGATACTCAATTATAGAGACATAGACTTTTATTACGTAATATTAAATAATGAATAAACTATGTTGCAGACATTCAGAGCCCTATATATTGTGATTTGCAGTGGTTGGGTAGAAAAGAAAAGGTTTCATACGACTGTGTATACAAAGGCCCTAGCCATTTTCCTCCAAAAAAATAAAAAATAATTCTTGACCATTTTTCTACAATAAATAAAATAATAAAATAGTTAACAAATAAAAATATTTGTTAGGTATTATGTTTAATACAAATAAAATATAGTTAGTCTCACTCAATGGTGCAATCATAATAATCGTCGACAATTTATTGATACACAATAATATAACATATTTAAGAGGACGCCACATCCTCATGTGTTTTCTTCGTCGTACAAGTGCGTAGCATAGCAAATTTTACGCTCAGCAAATCTCGTTTATCTCCTTCAATTTAAAATTTAGAGTGAATTGACCTATTATAAAAATTAAAGGCAAGATTATTACCGAGGGCATCTCATAGGCTTTTTATTATATTTTAATTTCAAACCGAGTTATGAGTATTTTTAGATATAAAAATAATTTTAAATTTTAAAATACTCATTACTTGCTTTAAAATTAAAATATAATAAAAAGCCTATGAGATGCCCTCGGTAATAATCTTGCCTTTAATTTTTATAATAGGTCAATTCACTCTAAATTTTAAATTTGCCATGCTACGCACTTGTACGACGGAGACAACACATGCGGGTGTGGCGTCCTCTTAAGTACATACGTATACATGCCCGTATGTTATAACTTATAAGACTTATTATGTAAGTATCTTTATTAGGCTTAATCGATAAATGATATAGATAGCCGACACCAGAATGTAATCATCAACTGATAGGCGAAAAATGTGGTTCTACTGATTCTAGCTTTACCTACTCTATATTTTTAAAACTGAACGTAATACTACGACAACAAATATTTGCTAAAATATAGGAGGAAAATAGACATAGCTTTAATCGAAAACATTATGGAGGAAAACGGTATCTGGATTTTGGAAGAAAATGGAACCGCCATATATAAATGTTCTTATAGGATTACCCTCTCCTATCAGTGGACCTATACCTAATGTTTTTGCAATTATGTGTACAAACCTGTTTTTTCAGTCAGTTTCTGTAATCACGTCTAAAAAAAGGAAATTTTCCATAATCTTATATTTTGAGATGGATTCAATTCGCTAATTTTATCATGATAACAAAGATTTTGTGGTTTTTTGTTGGAATTCACAATGAATTCACTGTAAAAATTCAAAATGATCACCATATATTTTGATTAGAATTTTCTAGACATAACATATTAAATATTTTCAAAATAGTTTAATTCATTTGACCTTCTTATAGATGTTACAAATTGTTTTGTTTTGTTTTTTTTTGTTTTTTTTGTTGATTTGCAATGATCTTGACAATTTTGATTCTCGTCAAAAATAATATTAACCGTATAGATTTTAATCTTTGATGCATTAACTATTATTTTCTTCGTTCAATACAATTTTCAAAATATTTAGACTAATTTTGAACTGTTTTGAAGCTGTTGTTATTCCACGGACCTATCCACACTAGGTGTTCTACATATCGTTGGTATTAACTTGTGAGTTGTAACTTATACGTGACGTTTTTGACAAAAATTAATGAAACTTACAGAATTAACAGAATACTAAAAATAGAAATAGAAATATATCTGATACAATGTAAAAGATAAATCATCTTCGGAAAGAAAATATGATGATTCACCAATCTCTTTCGCTAAAAACCGTTTTTCCTCTTACTCAGTGCAATTATCATCATTAAATTACAATTTATAACACATCCATGATTACGGCGTATTACTAGATAACTAATTGGTATTTAAAAGTTATAAATTTAAACTAAACAAAACATAATATATTGTAACATTCAATTGTTTTGTATTCCTTTATAATGCTAATAAACATATTACATGCCATGGAGACTATTATTTATAACGATAAAGGTGTGTATTCTGTCAAATACTATTGACTTGATAATCCCTATAAAACGTAGACTATAATATTTAAAATATATTTTAAACACAAATTCATCTACAATTAAAATTGTCTTGGAACAACCAAAATAACATGTATGGTAAGATAAATAGACGTCTTACACAATAGATTTTATGTACTATATATATATATATATAGCAGATAAACTATATATATTGTAGATCCATAACAAAGCATTAAGTGTGCGTTAAAAAAAAAAAAAAACAATTTTACACTAAATTGTTTTTAAGTAAAAATTAAGTTAAAAACTAAAAATAAATAATTATCGCAAATAGTGTTTAACATAGGATGGTCAATAATAATTGTAATCTTATTGTTTATTTGTACAACTAAAGGGTGCCACTCCAAAATTGGTATGCAATATGCATTATTAAATTAGTAATTGCAGTTTATTATAATTCATAATATATTCATAATTATCTGGTAAACAATAAAATATGTGATTATATTATTAATTATTATCTAAGTGTATTTCTCTGAAACCGTATAAATTTAATCACATTTCAAGACACGGTTTATCGGTTTATCGTTTTATAAACAATTGACGCGTATAAGAAATATATAACAATAAAGCGTTTTATAATAATTGATTAATAGGTACATAAGTATTTGCTCAGTAATTAAATTCCCATATTGTTTAGAAATTCTATACACACATTGTATTATATCAATCAATTTTCATGGACAACGATTGTCGATTAACCATATTTTGGTAATATACTTTTTAACAGGAGTGTAACGTGTAAGAACATATTTTGAAGTTAAAGTTAACACAGAAACGAAAAATATTGCGATATTATTCAAAACATTCCGTAGCAATGGTTTAATGACCTACAAGGATACTACGTATAAACAACACGCATATAGTTTTAACCGACCATAATATTAACACTATTTTTATTATTACATATAAATATATAATATATATATATATTTGAATGGCACCCTCCAACGAGTATTTTTCAGCAACACGATGAAACATCTCACTAATAATAACGGTTTTAGCAGATCATCTAATATTAATTATTTGTTCAGTGGTAATAACCGTTTTCTGCAAGTTCTTCATTGTCAATAATTGGTTTCCGGTCATCTTCGGATTTCACTCGTTTTCTAGATTTGTTTATAGCTCCCCACGGTGTCTTTCCCGCTTCAGAGGACGAAAGCAATACCGAATAAGATGTGACGTCGTTTTCTTTGCTGTGGTGCATTCCGTACAAGAAGTAAATCAAAAGACCTGTAACAACACATTATAGTCGAACATTTTTATTAAATATCATAAAATGTAAAAAAAATTGCGCACACGTACAATGAGCGTCGTTTATTTTATAACTTACCTATAACCATCCATATGAAAAACCGTATCCAAGTAAGCAAATTAAGATTAGTCATCAACACTATGTTACAAACAATGCTAAGCGATGGTATTAGAGGCACATGGGGTACCATAAACGGTAGTTCTGTTGAATTTTGCTCATGGGCTTCAATCAGGAGCAGACCTGAAACAATAATAAATAACGTTTGTATATAACCTATTTTGTTGTTGGTATCAGAACTATAACACTTATTTAATAATTTTTTCGTCGATTAAAGAAGGCCTTAATACTAATGGAAATTGATATTTTGATAAATAAATATATATAAAAATACTAATGCGTGAGTAAACGAATAAAAAATAATTTTTAATCCCTAATTATGGACTATGGTTTACTCTTTATAGTTAGATTTATATAGATATATATGTAATGCGATGTATTGCAATAATCTCATATATTTTATACGTACATAAAATTAAATCGGTGCCCAACATTGCCAACACAACGCCGTCGGTCCAACTCACATGTTCGATATTAAACCAGTATTGAATATAAACGCACAAGATGACGGTGGAACTTGTGAAGCAACCAATACTCACACAAACTATGTAACCAGGTTCGAATTCGCCAAAAAATGGTTCTAGAAACTTATAGGATGGTTTTAAGCGTCCTCCCATGTCCATTTCAAAAGACTGAAAATTGTAAATCAATAACAATAATCAATTCATGGCTATCCTGCAGAGTAAATTTAAAACTGTATATATAATACTATTATTTATATGCGTGCTTACGTCTGCCTGCGAAGTAGGAAGTTCTAAGAGACTACTAGAATCCCGTACTAGACCGCGGTTGGTAGGACGGTATCTTAATATTATTACTGAAGCACTGACAATAGTATAAGCCAACAATGTACCGATCGACATAAATTCAACTAATTTTTCCAAATCGAAGAATAAGGCTATCAATGCACACAAAAAGGCAGATATAGCCAAATTTATTATTGGTATCTGTAACATATTTTCGATTAGACAATAATGTAAACAATAAACAATTTTTTTATATTACACATTTATTACGATTGTAAAATTTAAAACGATATACTCACTAGAATATATTTTTAATCGTAAAAAGGATCTACCCATGCATGTGTTTTCCTCGTTTTACAAACGTAAAACAAATCAAATTTGAATTCAGCAAAACCAATTTACTGTTGTTAGCTATTTACCTTAATTATTAGAATGAATAAGCTTAAGTAGAATATTATCTTTCTTGAATATCAGCTTTTTCCGATATTTTAATTATGATATTTCACGTATAGTAGATACTCAAACGTATTTTCTATTTCAAACAGATTTTAACATGTACAAACTATTATGTACGTCAAACGGCATGTTTATTTATTGCTTGAAAGTTAAATTATCGAAAAAAATCTGACGCTTAAGCAGATTTTTTTATCTTAAAATTTGATAACAAGTGGATTCACTTTAATATTTAAGCAAGATCAGTTCCGTTGAACTCAAATTTGATATGGTTTACGTTTGAAAGACGTAAGTGACCCATTCTTGGATAGAGTCCTCTTAAGTATGAAAAATGTTATTCTTGTCAAATTCATATCGATGTTTGTATTTTATTAGAAATCAGATAAATACTAATACCAATTATATATATATTTCAATTTATGATTTGTTATTTGAAGTTAAAAATAATTGTATTTTTATTACTTTGCGTACTTGAGTTTTTTTGTTGACTTTGGCTAAGAATTTAAAAATCAATCCATCATCGGCCATCGCATAAATACATCTGGGCAACGAATAAAGAGATCCAAACAAAGTAGTAGTCATTCCACACAATGCTCCTACTGATACTAAATACTTAATCCAGTTCAAGTCTAATCCAGCAAATGCCGCCGGAAATGCTGCATCGGGAACGATGGACCAGTATGGGACCAAGAATGTTAATGCTCCGCTCACCAATACGTAACCTGTAAATAAATCGACGAAAATCGTTACGCGAATAGCTGTCAATCACTTTCTATATGTGAACCGTTAAATAGGATCGAACTATCTAAACAATAAAATAAAAGGTACCAAAGACAATGCCTATTATTATGATACAACATTATTATTGCTCTGACGGCTAATAGTATATAGGTACGTATAATATACTGTATTGAAACTCGGGAAGCATCATTATTAGTTCCGTATAATGGTAAATAATAATTTTATCAAAAATTTAAGTTTTTAGGATTCGTTTTTTAAATTATTATTTTGAAATCAAACACAACTAAACCTATATTATATACATACATAAACGGCAGACACACGCGCGAGTAAGTATAAACAAAAAACCGTGTATACGCATGTATAAATGTATTCAGGTGTGGCGACTCCGCGGTACGCGTGCCATTTTTGAAAAAAAAAACCAATTGTATATATTTTTATATTACAATATTCCTAAATATTATATAAAGTTGATAATGTTTTTTTTATATTATCATTATTCATTATATTTATCATGTTCTATTTAGTGTTTATACACTTTGCGAAAAATGTTCAAATCCTTGATTGCAAAATTTGGCACTTCAGACCCAAAAAAGGTTCGTCACGTCTGCCGTACCTATATATCTGCCGCGCGTATAATATATCCACAAATATATCAGTAACTTATACCAGTCGTGCAGTATCTTTCGCATATTTTTGAATTAATCTCGTGGGATAATAGAAACTATAGACTATTGGATCATATAAATATCTATGGATTATATATATATATATATATGATATATGAACAATATCATATTGGTGAATTCTAATAATTATTGTATTTTGCGCACGCGCAACAACGTTTTCTGTGTGTCCCGTGTTCGCGGGAACCATCCACCCGGTGATGTACCTATAATTATATACATCCAAACAAATCGGACGCCTACCGTAATCGGACGCGATACCAAACTATTGCAACCATAAGTATACCTGTGCAAACGACGCTCATCGCAATTATCGTGGCCACTGGAATCGAATAGGCCGGGTCCTTTGCTTCCTCGCCCGAGGTGGCGATGCTGTCGAAGCCGACGTAAGCGTAGAAACAGGTGGCTGCCCCGGCTATGATACCAGTCGTGCCGTACGGCATAAATCCGCCGTCACTGGACCAGTTGTCACTGTTCCCATAATAATATCCGGCCACTACGATCACGGCCATCACGCCGAGGTTGATCAGCGTCAAGAAGCTGTTCATGTACGACGAAGTTTTAACGCCTACCCCTGCGCCGACACAAGACGGTCTATATTATCATTATAACGAAACAACTGCAATAACTGCAGTATATAATAATATTATTATTATATTAAAATCCAGTTGTCGGGGATCGATACCACCGCAAATACAAATAATCATAATCTGTAAAAACTATATATCACCCGTCCTTACAAAAATAAAAAATTTAAATTTTTAGACAAATATTTTTTTTCATTTCATGGATTATTTTTTAAAGGATTTGCCAAGAATATTTTTATAATTTTGTCGTACAATCATATTCTATTTTATAGGACTTATATTATATAAATAATTCACTATAATTACAAATACTTAATTGTGATATTAACGTTATTTTTTTCAACAAAATTCTTTGTTTTAAAAATGATATATCGTAACATAACTTTAATGATAATTATATTATAAACGTGAAAAAATTTAAGTACCCATATTATATACCTACTTATAAGTATTAGAAATATTATATTATATAGAAGAATCATTGGAGGTCATAACTAATAATATTTATATAAATTAATAATCAGTGGAGTTAGTGGACCCTTTCTGCTATTTACTCTGCGATTAGGCACAATAATTATTATTTTAGTACTTAAATATCACTAAAAAAAATTAATAAAACAATATGCTTCATAATGGTGATGATGTTATGAGCGTATGACGTATTATATATACTCATACTGTTTCAACAATATAGAATCTACTAAATTAATCATCGGGCGTTATAACACTGGTACAATTTAATAACTAATAAGCAATAATTATAAACTTTTTATGATTTTTATCGTTTTGCATCCCACATGTGTTGTCTCCGTCTTACAAGTGCGTAACATGGTAAATTTTACGCTCAACAGAACACGCGTAGCTACGTTAATTTAAAATTTAGAGTGAATTAATCTCTAAAAAAATTTAAAGGTAAGATTATTTTTTTTTAGTAACACAAATTTACCCTCGGTGACACAGGCCATTATAGATTATAATTTTTTTTTTTTTAAATATTTATATCAACAAGTTTATTATTTATACAGTTTTTATAATTTGTTTTGCAGTTTTTCCTGTGCAGTGATAAGCTTTAAAGAGGCTGAGAGCAATGAACTGTTGAGGCCTAGTAATTCAGACAGGTATATTCAGGAAGATTTGAGGCCGATTTTGGCGGAGTATAATCGAAATTCGGTCTTTATGTGTTTAATTGTTAGATCGGTGCCGCATGTTGGACATTTTGGGGAGTCATTTTTACTCATTAGATGACTATGAGTTTAATTTGTGTGTGCCCGATCCGCAGTCTAGTTAGGACAACTTTGAACTTTCTAGGAAGATATGTGGGATTTGTCCATATGAACACATCTTGGTAAGATTATTATCTAGGGATTCTCATGTAGGCTTTTTATTATGTTTTAATTTTAAAGCGAGTTATGAGTTTTTTAAGATATACAAACAATTAACAATTTTAACTCGCTTTAAAATTAAAATATTAATAAAAAACCTATGAAAAGCCTTAGATAATAATCTTAATTTTAAATTTTATTAGAGGTCAATAGTTCACTTTAAATTTTAAACTAACAGAGCTACACGACGTGTTCTGCTGAGCGTGGAAATTGCTATGTTACGCACTTGTAAGACGGAGACAAAACATAAAGAATTTTACTTTGAATTCCTCGAAATAAAAAATTATGTATGTTCCTGCTGTAAAATCGCGTATATTTTAACACGCACTAAATACATAAACTATAAAAATTAAATAGGCACTTATAATATGATTTGTATAGTCCAAGAATTCTGCGTTTTGCCAATTAAATCGAGACAGGCTATCTAAGGTTTTAGACATTAACCGTGGTTTCACTTACCCAGGATACACGCGTGCAGCAAACACACGAAAAATGCAAACACGTCCGGATACTTGCCAAACAGTGTCTCGTGAAGTTCACCCAACACGGATATCGTCGTGTTTCTGATAACGTTGTCAAACATCGAATCGAAGAACCCACTCCATGCTCTGGCCACAGACGCAGCACCTAAGTAAATCAAACATGCAAAACAAATTATATTTATTATTATTATTATTTACGTGCTGATGCATTTTTAAATTTATTAAGTACCTAGGTATAAATGAGTGATTCGCAAATCATGCTCATGATTTTTTTTTTTTAACTATTTGGGTACAAAGGATATTAAGCCAATGATAATGGATAGTAAGATGGGTAGGCTATTATGGTTAGACAATTTTAATATAGGTAATTAATATTAATCTACCAAAATTGTATAATTTGTAAAAATTTACCGAGTGTAATAAATACTAGATCCAATATTACATATACCTATTTTAGATTTTGTTTAACCATTTTTAAGGACTATAATTATTTACCTCTTATAGTACATTTACCTATAGAGGTACGTTGGTAGGGACTACTACTCTGAATTTGATAACTTTAAAACTATTCGTTTGGATTTTTATTTAGATCCAAAAAAATTTTAAATAATCACCGGCCTCACAGTATAGACTAGAATTGTTGGTTCACATTTGGAAAAAAGAAGTTTGTAACACTGTTGGACACTCTTTAATAGCCACATAGGTGCAATTTAATAAAAATTATATATATATATATATATATATATATATATAATTATAACAGGTGATTAATCTCAACCACGTTCAGAGTTCACGAAGCTCAAAGCAAAAATATATAAGTAAAATTGTAGTAACACGTGATTGTACGATGTGTACGTCTATATTTTGTTAATAACTGCGTAGGTATTAATCTAATAATATATGTGTATGGTAAACTCGTTAGAAAACTTACTACACTCTTCAGTGTATATTATGCCACTAAACACATTACGGGATTCTGAAAATTGTTTTTTTAATGCGTCCCATGACAAATATTTACACCTGTATATACGATATCATTTTAAGCCCATTTTTTGAAAACTAGTAAAATATATTACATACATATTTTAATATTTATGATTTCAATCCACAATTTGACCATAAATCACCATTAGTACCTATTTAGCAGTGTTCCGGAGTAGTGCGCTAAGTGTTGCTAACAGTAGTAGCACGCTAGTTTGTTCGCATAACAATTAACGTAGTGTCGCTACAATAAAACAATAGAAATTAGCGAAATACTTTGGACATTTTCTATGAGCAAAGCGAAAACTACCAATATTTTGTCATTACCTTCAACCTATTTGGCGATACTTAAAGTAGTATACGATAACTATTGTTTTTATTTATTAACATTGTAATAATGAGGACTGTAATAGTGATTTATTTGATTTTAATGTTATAAAATTAACCCACGAAGTCAAATCTTGTCCAATTATCAAAATTGAAATCAGTATATTGTATAACTTACCAACTTTAGAATATTTTGAAAAAATATAGTGCGTTACATTTAAACAATAGCGTTGAAGCAGCGCACTACATAAAAAAAACTAGTTAAATAGCGATAGCTAGCTACTTTTTGGAGGAAGGAGGGGGTAGAATAAAATATCAGTAGCGCCCTGGCCACTGCTATTTAGGTTAAGTGAAATGTACGATAAATTATTTATGGATAATTATTATTATTGTTATTAAGTGTTTCTGACATACAAGGCCATCAAATTTATTCCTTTTAAATATCATACAATTTTGTAATTATATTTGTGCGAATTTAGTAATTATGATGGTAAGTACAAAGTATTTAAGTTAAATTTACTTAGTTTAGTATAGCGTAAGTATAGATAACTAAAGTGATCACGGGGTATAAGTCTAATGTGACTATGGTGAGTCGCATGAGATTGTTGTGATGACTAATGGCACAAGAATATTGGACTAGTGTTATTTTTTTAAAAATATTTTTCATTCGTTGACTTGCTTCCATTTGTCACATTACTTGACATAGAACTTCACACTGTGTATATTAATAGTGTATAAAACATCCAATACTGATAATTTATCAATAATTGCATTAAACGTTATAGGTTTTGCCGCATGAAAACCTCACAACCAGATTCATTTCTACTACATAAAAATAGTTCTGATGACGCCCAACTAATTCTCAAAACAGTTGATGTATAAAATATGACCGTTGTACACGTGTGTTCAAAAAAATAAATACTATCCTCATCGATCCATCATTCACCGAACGCACTGAAAACTTTAGAAAATACAGCATAACAAAATATATTGCTGGACAAATACGAACAAAAACAACACAAATCAAACCAAGAGAATAAACATAATACATTAGTTTGGATTTCCAAAGGTCGCAAAGTCAAATGAGAAGCCAGAAATCTAAAGTCAAAAAGACAACAAGACTAATTGATAGTGTAATACACCACTCTTAGAGGTAAAAACTTAACAGACACATCAAATCAAATTTGAAGACAAAATTGAAATTAAATTCAAAAATATCTACAAAAATAAATCTAAACTGTCTGAAACATAAAACACAACATATTAAACAATACTGAACTTACTACAAATCAAACTTATCAGAATTATACACCGCAGTTGGTTTCCTAATGGAAATCAAAGAAAATCCACTATAGATTATAATATGTGAAACCTATAACCTAACACTGAACATAACTACACCCACTGGCAGATGGCCACTAGATAACCATCGTCCATCATCAAAATATTTTAATCTCAAAAAAGAAACGTTTTAACGAAATTCCCCCCCAACAAAAATTTAAAATATAAATTTAAAACAAATAATTACCTATGGTGATTATTTTGTAATAATCTGATTAATATTTAAAAAAATAATGATAATAATTTAAATTGTTAGATTATAAATATGTGTTAAGAGAATATTGTACATTTCTTGTATAGATTGTTTATTTTTCTAATAAATATTAAAAAAAAAAAAAGATTATAAATATTACATTATACTTATTGAAAAATTACATTAATATCATAATATATATCAATATACCTAATAAGAAATAATCAAAAATTAAATGGCTTGGAAAATATTGGTAAGCAATATGTTGCAGGTACGATAGAATATAACTATTATAATATAATGCGTATTCAGTTCAATACCTAATTGAATAATTACCAATTAGTGTACATAGGTCATAGAGTAGGAATACATAATTAATATAATAGAATATTATGAAAATCAATAATAACGAATATATGTAAGAAATTTGTGTTCTCTACCCGTAAAGTATACTTATAAGTTCTCACTGGGAGAATATCAGCGCAATATTTATTGACAACATGGATAAAAGGCTTTGATCTAAAATCATTTCTTTTTTAAAGATTTTTCAGTAATTTTAGAGTGATATACAAAAACTATAGAAGGTAATATTTCCGATGATAGGACATATGGGTCTTATATTTTATTATTGTTTAATTTATTATATAAGACTTAAAAAAAAAAAATAAAAAATTTAAATTTAGACGATGTTTAAATTTTGTTGAGACGATATTCAGACAAATCAATATGTCATATACACTCAAAAATATTATTTTCTGTTGTTTTTGTAACTGATGGTTTTATTGTTAAGTTACTCAAAAACATAAAAAAAAATGATTCTGTGTAGATGCGTTTCGTGTCTAATGTTACGCGTAGGCCAGAAAGAAAACTAATTTATTATGGATAAACCTATTATTAAACCTCTGTAATGTCGGTAAAAATTTCGCTTTGATGTGTGATTGATTATCGACGGTAAAATTGATTTTGTTTTTTATTGCTATACACAACCATTAGATACTTGAAATGTTCACTCAAACGTTTTTAGCTTAAATTTAATTTTTCTAAACGTGGACTTATTTATGAAATATTTTTTGTAATTTTGTTCATTTCTGATTTTAGATTATTATTATTCGTATATAAACTGTACAAACAGATTATTTCATTACTGTCAGGTATATTAATTCAAGAACAAAAAAAAAAAGAAACAACGTTTTAATCCGTCGTGTCCAGTCAATAATTTCTTAGTTTACGGTACCTAACTTAAAGTTTCTATGAGCGGTGCTGCGGAACTCGGATGATCTACAAGTGATAGTAGAATTGATTAGATATATAAATACCTGTACTGTGTTGATAAAAAAATGTATTTATGTCCAATGATTTATGATAGCTTATGTATACATATAGATGATTTACATAGTAATCATACAACTTCGACGAACGTAAATATATTTAATTATGTTACTTAAAATCTAAGAATAATTGTTAATAGCTTATTTATGATGTTAGTTAAAACCCACGAATAAAATCCAGATTCAATAATAATAACGTATCCACATTGGCCACATTATCGGATATAATGTCCGCTTGGAAAGGGTGACGATATAGCGTGAATTCACAAAAATTATTTAAAAAAACATAGGAATGTACACTAAAAAGTTTTAAAATATATATGTTGCGTGCGACTCTGCCAGAGATCCAAAACGCATAGGTAATTGCATAATTGATAATAATAATAATACATAATAAAAATAAAAATACAACACATAATACACAATTGGTGATGTGTGAAATAAATAAATAAATGTGATGTAAATAGATACATGACATTTTCACCAAATGTTTATATTATAAATATATTCTATACACCATGCAATTTTCAAAAATTTTCGACTTAAGTTGAACTATTCATAGGCATTTGAAATTTTGGATCATTATTAGTATTTTTTAAATTAATATCGATAACAATTTATTTTTTGGGTAGAAGATCTTGAAAATTTAATACAAGGTTTTAAACATATTGTTAGAATAGCTGCAGGTGAAAAATAAAATAAATTCATAGTCACAATTTTTTTTTATAAGCATTTAAAGTTTGAACTTTGACAAAATACGTAAAAATCACGAAAATTCGCAAATTATTTTGAGCTAGAAATTCATAAAAAAATTTTTTTTTAAATCTAAGATTTGAAAATTTGATACAAGGCTCATAATGTATTTTTACAATAGCAATTGAAAAATAAAAGAAATATATAGTCACAATTTTGTTTTATAAGCATTTAAAGTTCAAATTTTGACTAAATAGGCTAAATTACGGCAATGTTCAGATTATCTTTGATAGAAATTCATAGAAATTTTCCTTTTATATCTAAGATTTGTGAATTTAATACAAGGCTCCTATCATATTTTTACAATAGCAGTTGAAAAATAAAAGAAACTAGAAATTCATAAAAAATTTTCTTTTTAAATCTAAGATTTGAAAATTTTTAATAATCTATAATATGTCCTAGACAGATAAACCGTCTTCGCTCAGAATCGTTTTTCGTATACAATGATATAATATCATTGGATTCAAATTTAAATCCATCCATTACAATTACCCACTTGTAACCTACTTTACAGCAGAGCGGCATCCATGACTTACCCGCCTTTTTTATTTTCTAATCTACATAATATTATTTTGGCACATATTTTTAGTGCATATAAATGCATATTTCCAGCTTTTAGTGCAAAGTGCAAAGTTATTTAAGCATTTTTTAGAGTCCTGGTTATTAAGTTATTGAATTTAAAAAATGAAAAAAAAACGAAAAAATTTATTCCGGTACCGGGAATCGAACCCGAGCCTCCTGGGTGAAAGCCAGGTATCCTAGCCACTAGACCATACCGGATTGATGAGTAGTGCTGATTAATCAGTTATATTTATAGATATGTTAATACAAATAAATTACTTTATTTAGTGACTATTTTTTAATTTGATAGTTTTATTTTTCATACAAGATACAACCATTACAATTAATACTATAATTAATAGGTAGCAGGTTCCTATTATTTAACACAAAATGTATTAAAATAACAAGGAACTATTGGTTTTACAATTATGTGTTTGTTTATCTAGGTAGATAAGACCTATCTATATCTTTTCAGAGCTAGAAAATTAAGCACTTAATAAATTGTTCCATCCAATTTTATAAGATGTTGAAAATAGGACTAGGGATAATTTGAAATGGCTATAGACACTTTTTTTTACTTAAAATAAAATAAGTTGAAGGTTATATAGGTACCTACTTATTCAAATTGTGGCCCATGAAAAATGTATTTTTTATCTTTTGACCCTTATTAGCATCAAAAAAGTCACCGAGCCCTTGATCTACACAATCATGAACTTCAAGCTTCAATAGCCATAATATATCAAAACAAATAAATGTGATAAAACTAAAAAATAACAACATACCTGCCTACTTCATTTTTTTTTGTTAATTACGAAATACCTATACAACTTACATATAGAACTATTAGAGCTGCACAGAAACTAGTTTTTTTGTAGAATGTTGTGCAGTATGTTTATGGGTCTGTTAAATTATATTAAGGTGTAATAAAAAATAAAATAAAAAAAGTAAAACGTAGTTTTCAAACAAGTTTGATGAATAATATTAATTGTTGAAAATTCTTTTAGGTAATACTTATATATAGTTCATTTTGAATAAAATCTCGTTAATTAGAATAATTTAATAATAATTTATCGTATATTGGTAGATATAATGCTATACCTAACCTTTATGGCTTATATCCGTATAATGTTCACTCCTTAACAAATTATCTTTGACAGAATTACAAAACTATTATAGATGCTAGTTATACGATACGAACACATAGTGTTTATACATTTATAAGCTTGTACATAAAATAGAAGTAAGAATTCTTATTAGGTGGATACTTTGTTTTTTCCTACAATAAGAAACTTCGATTCCTTAAACCTTGAAACGTTTCAAGAGGATTCATATTATAGCTGCAGCCTGCAGCCATCTCTGTTCTACTTTAACGCACACTTGATGTTTCAGTGTTTGTATATATATAGTTACCTATATTTTCTATATTGAGCATCATCCCATCTGAAAAAAACTACCTAAATACTTCAAAATTGCTGTGCGTTGGTGCAACTATGGGGTATCACCCCTAAGTCAAAATTAGCACCCTAAGAAATTGTTTAAAAAGTTAGGTACCATCACGTCACAAAAAATATCGGAGCTTAAACTCTCACTTGTTCAAATATCTAGTTGCTTCGATGTTGCGGCGCTTACAATAATTTGTTTGAATGTACATGAATTGTGAAACCTTTTAAACAATATAGGTATCGTATTAAAAAAACAACGTTCAAATATTGTCTATACACAGAAGAGTTCTCAATGTTTACATTCTCGATAAGGTTAGCATAATATATAATGGACATATATGGTTCCCTAATTTACTATATCATAAAATATATCTATAAATGTTCACATAAATGCAAGTTATACAGGATGCATTTTTTTGTGATATGAAACACTCATTGTCTCAAAAAATATTTACGCTATTGAAAACATGAACATGATATGTTACTGAAGTTACGACTAAACAACGTGTTTGAAAAAAATATAATTTTTTAGTATAATATAGATGCCTACTACGTTACCACATATGTTGTTCTCCACCATTCCGTACATCAATTTCTCAATCCATGAATATATTTATGTCTGACAAAAATCAATACCTATGACTAATATGATGATTTCACATTTCAAATTTTTTTTTTTACTTTAGATAGGCTCTTATAATTAACAAAGAAGGTATAGTAGAATACAGTAACTAAGATTATTGTGATATTTTTGAATTTATAGCCCAATAATTTTTGGGTTGATATAGACACCTATGAACCTAATCCCGCCATACAACTTTTTATGTTTTATACTTTCATGTAATTGCGGTATTATTCGCATTGCATAAAAAATTTTAAATTTAAAATAAATACTTTTTTAGCAGTCGTTGCAAAATTAAATGTTGTGTTATCGTTTAGTTATTGAATGTGTATTTTACGAGTTAATATAAATTGGGGTAATAATAATAAATAAATTTCGGTGAATAATTAAAATGAAAAAAATATATCAACGGTACTCTATCTGTTGCCGAACAGTCTTCGCCAGTAAGTATATTAACTACGATTGGTTAACAACTCGGTCTTCAGTGATCAGATGTATTTGATGTTGGTGTTATTAGCGATGTCTATTGCAAATTCCTGATTATTAAGGTACGATATTTCAATAGTAATCTGTTGAACAATCCAAAAACATGTACATTGATAATATTTTTATTTTTTACCTACTATAGACTACAATATCAAGTAATGACTGTGAACGATTGAACTGTGAACTTTTGAATGACCTACGAAACATAATATATACAAATAACAACTACTATCGACTGATATATTATTATTGAAATTTATAATGTCTAGATAATCTTTCGTGTGTTGGTAGCCAAGTAGATAGTAGTAGGCTTATAATAAATGTATAATAAATTAATAACTATAATAAAAGAAAACACATTTAACATAGGTGCTTAATTTAATCGATGACCTTCATATATAAATTATCAAAACTTAAACTATCAGTATAAAGTTTTGTTTTTTTTGAGATGTGCCTAAATGAACATGGAAATGATGAAAATAGTTAAGATGTTCAAAACATTTTAATTTAAAAACTTGTTTAGAACAAACGATTTATAAGGACATATGGTTATTCATTTAGGAATTCTCATAGAATCTATGTTTGGTTGAAAATTGCAGTAATAATTAATAATATATTACTTATTTGTAGTGTCTGTAATACCTTTTAAAAAAAAAAACTGTTTAAGTTATATCAGTTGCGCTAAGTTTTTTTAAAATTCTTTGTAATAGTTAATAATTTATTGTTAATAAACAAATTTTATAAAATTTAATAATAAGTACTTTGTAAATAGTTGTTTGTTTATTTTATTCGTTGCACCTAACCTCACTATCACACATCTCTAAAATATGTTATTCTTTATTATCAACCACAGTTATAGTGCTTAAGTATTTATATCTTTTATAATAAATTTATATCCAATCTTGTTATCAACTGGATAATATTGCACTAAAATTGTTAATTATCAGTTGAATATTAAACTACCAGGGTTAGGCGTTCCTGACACGCATTTTTACCACAAGAATAATAAATAACTGTATTGCACCTTTTTGTCCTTTTTTTTCCTATTTATTATTATACACACAATCTGTACCTCGTGGGTATAATAAGAGTATTAGCTGAGATAAATAAAGTACATGAACAAGCTTGATAAAAACAGCCACCCAGCGAGGACACTTATAATGTATTGCACCTAGGTAGCCATTTATTATTCCCAATATTTTTTGATATAATTTTATTATGTTATTTTGAGAAAAGAGATAATCATTTTTGAGATATTTGCTACTGTTAAACTTGGTTCTATTAAAGTTATATACAATATTCTGATATTACTATTATTTAGTTGTCAATTCAGTAATCTCAACGTACACACTCACTGAAAAATATAAACTAATGAATTTTATTTACATTTCAAACATTCTTATCTACACTTAACTACTACAGTATGGTGAAACCCGAAAGCGCAAATCAACCTTTTTCCCCCATAATTAAAAAGCATCAGACATCCACCTAATCTCTGGGCTGAGCCATCTTCGAACGAGTCGAGGACTACCAATGGTCCGGAATCATGTCACCGTCATTTGAAAGATCAATTTTATAAGTTATAACGCGCACTCATCTATTTATAATTTTATTGAAATGATTAAAGAACATCAAGCAGAAGTTTATTTAAAATTACAATCAAATGGTCAAAAATCTACGAATCGAAAATCTAAAGTCATCTCCAATATAAAAACTTGGACCTTGTATAAACAAAAAAAATTTCTAGATTGGAATACTTGAAAACAGTAGGTTTCAAGTTTCAAATTTAAGGCGTTCAAAGTTAGGTTAAAATAATACTTAAAATTATATTTTCTATTTTTACTGATTTTTTGTTGATACTTGTTTAAATAATTTAAAATTATATTTTGATTTTTTTGAACTAATTAATATCACTGTTAATGCTTATTTTAATATTAATAATAACTAAAATTTTAATTAAATACGCTTTTTTTATAAATTTGATTTGCGCTTATGGGTTATTTAAAAGGTAATTTTTTTTGCGCTTATGGGTAATTATTTTTGCACTTTTGGGTTGCGTTTGGGTCGTATTTTGCGCTTATGGGCTACAGCCTTAAAGAACACCAAGCAGAAGTGTATTTAAAATTGCAATCAAATGGTCGAAAAACAACGAATCGCAAATCTAAAGTCATTTCCAATACAAAAACTTAGACGTTGTTTAAAGAAAAAAAAATTTCTAGATACTTGAAGAGAGTGTGCTTCATATTTCAAATTTAATTTAAACGTACCTTCTCATTTTTATATTAGTTTAATATATTTATTTATTTATTCATGATACTAGTTTAACTAATTTAAAATAATACTCAAAATTATACTTTTTATTTTTTGAACTAACTTTAATATCATTATTGTAAATGATTAAATATTATTAATAATAACTCCAATTTTAATTAAAGACACATTTTTTATAAAATTGATTTGCGCTTATGGGTTACTAAAAAGGTAATTTTTTGCGCGTTTGGGTCATATTTTGCGCTTATTTGCTACAGCCATACAGTATATAAAAATGATTTCATTTTTTTTTCTTTATATAGATTTAAAAACTATCGGATGACTATCAATAAAAATTATATCAATAGATTCCTCATCAAGACTCACGAAAGTCCATTATTCTTTTGTTTAAATATAAGATTGCCGTTGGTTATATATATAATAAAATGGTTATATGTAGATTGGATATAATTGTCTGTGTTGTATAATATTTTGCCATTGAGACTATTTAACAAAGTTATTCTGTAAAATTGTAAAATTGAGTAACAGCGCTTATAAGAGGAAAATAATTGTATATGGTTGAAATTAGAATATAGAAATCTATGCTAAAAAAAAACTATAGATTTTAGATTTTAGACATAAACCAATTGACAACAATACAGAATTTCAACTGAAGCAAAGCGGAAACGATCAGTGGTTCACATGTTATTCAGTACATTGAGACTAGACTTTTCAAAGTTTCTACTGTTCGCATCGCAATCGTCACGTGTTTTTCTAGAAACATAAAAACCTGCATCGTTGTCATACTGCAGTATGCGACTAGCCGCCGTGCGTCCGTATATTAGACCATTGAATTTAGTTGTTTGACATTGCATAGCCCCGTGTAGTAATGATATTATTATTATTATTTATTAATGGTATTATACAAAAGTCACAAACTTGATTATAATATAATAAATTAAATTACAAGTTTTCAGTCTACCCAATGAATTTACTTGCGAGTCGCCACTGGAAACGATAAATAAATCTATTGTTATTTGTAATGGATAGTCGGCTAATATTACAGTCATATCTTATGAATTTAAAGTTTTTAACCAATTATTACTAAAATTAGCACACAAATTATTTGGGAACCAGGACAGATCATAAGCGTATTTAAATAAAAGCCAACACGGGTAACAATTATTACTAACAGCAATTATATTATATTAAAGGCCAAAGTGTGTATGGCTGAGGATAATTATAGAATAAAAAAACATAGATTTTAAAAATTCGAGGAAGAAGATTTATATACAGATTGAACCGGTTTTTTAGGGTGGTTTGCCCAATATTAATAATATTAAAATCATAACCACGTACCTATTATAACCCTTCAACTCTTTTAACTTGCAATTGGTTCACGTATGGGAAAAAATAGTGGTTTGATTTATCCTCGGGCAATGCCGTTGATAATACGGCTACCTAGTGCTTATATATTATTTGAGCTTGTAATTGTTAATTTATTTTCGAATTGAATACCTACCAATTTTTATTCTGCTTTCAAGCCATTTGAAAAATAATTAATATAAAGAGGCGTCAAAAGATTCAAACCGTTATTTTTTTTTTTGAGCAGAGAAATGAATATAGGTATATTAATTTTACAATGCTTTAGGTTCTTGGATTCTACATAAATTGAATGATGGTTTTTTTTTATCTAAACATGCTTAAGAAAACTTATTAATTAATCTATATTATACAGGATGATTCACCAAGCATGCTCACCCCCATTATTTCCTTTAATATTACATTTTTTTAAATTCTTGATATTTTTTGTGCTAATTGGCGATCAAAATTCTCAAAAAAATTATCCGCTAAATAATTTACAGTAAAAAATTGGGGTTCTCATTTGAAAAAACAAAAGTTTGCATCACCACAGGACCTTAAGTGGTATAAAAAAATCTCAAGAATTTTAAAATATAGTCTTCGAGTAGGTATATTTAAAAATTATAAAAATCAGATTTTAAATAATTGCATTATTAAAGAAAAAATGGGATGAGCATACGTGGTGAATCATCCTGTATATTTTTGATTTGTTCGATAAAACATCGTTTACTTGATCATACACTCAGAAACCTTCAAATAGTAATACAAGGTTCCACATAAATTGTTCAGATACCAATTAAAAAATATAGAAAAAATAAATACATAATTTTGTATTCAGAGTGTTCTACGGAATATTTTATAATTGACTCATAACTTAATATAACTACAATAATAACATAGGTAATAGCCCGAATAGGTATTATGTATCGTATACATAAATATATACAATATTAAATATACGTATAAAATACGAACATATTCATTGAGGCCCGTTACCTTCTTGAAGAATAAATTATAGTAAAATAAATAAAAAATAAATAAACTCAAGGTTATAAAATAATATCAAGTTTGCAGCAAATATCAATACAAAATACGGTATTTCTAATAGTAAAACAATTACTCTAGCCTACATAATAGCAATATATAATTAAATCATTAAATATATTTAGTTACACAGATTCCGTCATTGCTCAGAATTGTTTTTTGTATATAGCGATTTATCATTAAATACTTTAACACGTATATAACAGTTACCTACTCAACAACGACTGATGAGATTAACTCGATAAAACCCTTCTTATTCATAAAAAATTAATTAGGTATTCAATGTAAGAAACACCACTAATATATTAAACAACAATACAAAACGTCTAAAACTCGTTAATATTTGAGTACATAACTGATTTAATTTAAGTAAGTAAGTAACTGAAAAGTAAAAAAACATTTTAAAAATATCAGGGTTTTTCTAGAAATTATGCAGATACATATTTGCTGTTTTGTTTTTGTTGTTATTAAATTACCTGTTTGGGCTGTTTGATATAAAATCATTGGATGGAATATGTTAATTTTAAAAATAAATTATACACAGAATGTGTAATTCGTGTATCTATAGTATCCATCTTTTTAATTTTGAATATTTATATAATATATATATATGCGTTCGCGACTTCCCTTTCGACAAATCATAATAAACAACAATAGCTTGCAATTATAATAGGTACGTACTATAGGTATACATAAATATTTTTTATTTCATAATAATAATTATAATATTATAATAGTATGGATATGAATGCTGGGCGTCTGGGCCCCACTGAGAAAACTCGTTTCTTCACAAAACACAACCATCTACCCACCACTTACTATTCCGGCAGTTATTTTATAATTGACAAAACAATTTCTCAGTAGAGAACATTATACTACTCATAGAAAATCATCATGCAGTATTAGAGAAGAAAAATTGTTCAATCGATATGCAATTGTATTTTCATTTTTCAATTAAAAAGAGATAAAAGAGTGCAATCACTACATGGCATGTGCGTATGAGTTAAAACAGTGGTGACCAACATTTTTTAAAACAATAATATTATGAACCTAAACTCAACCGTTTAACGCTTTTAAATATACACTAGTTTTAGGTTTATTTTGTATCACTTTTAACCGATTCTAGTGTAACATGAGTTTAATTCAATTAAATGCGTAAGTCTGTGAAATATTATAAAATAAGTTAATATATTATAGACTTCCTTTGTATACAATATTGGCCAGACTTTGGTATGGTCAAGTGGCTAGGATATTAGGAGGTTTGGGTTTGATTCCCGGTTCTAGAATAATATTTTTTATGTTAATTCGTTATTTTTTTTTTATAAACCAATTGTAGGTATTCACTTTTTATTTTTACAATTTCGTATTCGACGTATTCAATCTGTTTCAATACAGTACAATAAGAACATCTGAGGTAATAGATAGTAATACAAATAAAACAAATAGATAGATAATATAACAGAGCGTATAGAAAACCTTTCAGTGAAGATACTACAATTGGGTATTCACTTAATTAAAATAACACATTTTTCAAAATTTTTCAAAAATAATTTCCTATTCTCATATTGTTTTTCGTTCAATATAGATCAGGAATCAAATTTAATAATTGCAAATACAATGAATGAGACATTGTTTTTCAACTTTCCCTAAGAGTCCCGCCACACCATGCGTTTTGGCGGGTCCGGGTAAAACGCATCCGGTCGACCGGAACAACAACTTGCATTGTTTCTAATCATAGGTGCTATATTAGAGCGTTTTGTCGGGACCGGTCGATTCCTGCCGCGAACCGACCGCAACATGTTGCGGTCGGGCGGGAAACGAATCGGCAGGACAAGTCATCAAAACACATTATTTTAAATCGTGTATGCCACACTGTGCGTTTTATCCGCTGCGTTTTTTGAATATTTTACCTGGACATATTTTTTAAATATTTAAATAAATATTTATATTTTGAAAAATGGTTTTTGATACCGATAAATTTATATCATGTATCCAAAATAACCCTTCCATATGGGAAATTGGATCCAAAGATTATATGGATAAGCATATAAAACAAAAAAGTTGGAATACGATTGGTGAGTACATGTTTGAAGATTGGAGTGAGCTTGAAGAACATGCAAAAGAAAGTAAAGGTAAGGATTCTAAGTTATATTTATATTTATTAAATTGCAGTATACAATTATTATATTATGATGTCATGTAAATTACATTATTTAATACATTTATTAAAATATTTTTAAATTTAAAAATAATTTTATTCTAAAACTTATATTTTTATTTAAAAATCAAATCATGTCATATTGAAAATCTACTGCTCCTGGGCCCATAAAGTAGTTGGCAAAGTAATCCCTCACTTCAACACCATGCGAACGAGTCCCTGTTCCACGAGCTTCAATATCTTCTAAGTTGTGCGTTTCAGCATCTTCATAATTTATACCATCTCTTTTACGAACAAAGTTGTGCAGTATGCAACATGCTTTTATAATGTCATCCGTGAAATCTGGCTCCACCTGAATGGCCGTATGTAAAACACGCCATTTATTCGCGAGTATTCCAAATGCACATTCGACTGTGCGCCTTGCTCTGGATAATCGGTAGTTGAACACTCTTCGGGAATCAGTAAGGTTACGTCCAGGGTACGGTCTAAGTAAGTTTGTATGTAAAGCAAACGCTTCATCCCCAATAAACACATATGGTTGTGGGTTGGAACTTGTATTTGGTAAAGTAACTGGTTCTGGTATGTTCAATTTACCTTCATATAATTGTTTACCAAATGCACACTCCTTGAACACATTGGAGTCCCCTTCACGACCATATGAACCAACATCGATTACAACAAAATTCAAATTTGCATCAACTATTGCCATCAAAACGATAGAGAAATACTTCTTATAATTAAAGTAGAACGAACCGGAGTTGTTGGGATTTCTACACCTAATATGTTTGCCGTCTATTGCTCCTAGACAATTTGGAAAATTTGTTTTAGAATAAAATATATTTGATATTTCCACCCAATCTTCTTTGGTCGGTTTAGGCATCTCTTTAGAATTTAAAATTGACCATATCACCTTACAAGTGTCTTTTACGATCACTCCAATCGTACTTCTTCCCACACAAAAATCAAATTTTAATGCAGCGAAGCACGTACCAGTAGATAAATATCTAATAAACAAAAAATACATTATTAACAAATACATTTTGATGGGTCGCTTTTTTTAGTTTTTACATTCTAGCGTAGCAATGAATGCATTAATTTTACAATGTGTATGTTTTTTTTTATTATTTTTTTTTTTTTTGTGTCAGTGTACACGATAAGATTTCGAAATAATGATTCCATATTTTCAACTTAAGTATTTTAGATTATTAATATTTTTTTTTTTTAAATGTATGTCGATAAAAAACTTTAAAATGTGTAATACAATAGGTTCCTTGCAAGGTTTACAAGGTTTCTAAATTTTGTTAGCTAAAATTAAAAAGAAAGTTGAACGTAAATCCACAATAACGTATATGAGCGTCTGAAGTTATGATTTTGACAAAATACGTAAAAATTACGAATATTTAATTTTTTAGATTCTATAAGCCGGAGCGATGAATGTATTGATTTTAAATAATGTGTATTTTTTTATATACCTATATTATATTTTATACTTTTATTCTTTTTTGTGTCTGTCATCACTTTTTAGGATAGTAAAAGTGCTTAGATTTTCTTCAACAGTATTTTTTCTGATAAAAAAGTGAATCTAGTTAATACTTTAGGGGGTCAAAAGTAAACATTTTCCAGTAGTTTTTAAAAGCGCTGTGAAAAACAAAAGAAAAATTAAGGAATAACGGGAATTTTTACTCAAAATCGATTTTGGTTTTTGGTGTAACTCTGACTGAATGTTTATATTAGCATTTTCTATACAGCATAATATTTTTAAAACATTTTGACTTATTTTGAGCTGTTTACGGATATTTGTAGTTTTTTATTCTATAAATATCAATACAATTTTTTTATTTGTTGGGTAAAAATGCGTGAAAATATAATACTAAGCTCTGGATATATTGTTACAATAGCAATTGAAAAATATTAAAAATACATAGGCTCAATTTTTTTTTATAAGCATTTAAACTTAGAATTTTGACAAAATTTATGAAATTTAAAATTTAATAATTATTTTGTAGTTAAAAATTTATAAAATGTTCAACATTTTTATCTAAGGATGAAAAATTTTAAACAAGGCTCCACGTAAATATTCAATTTTATACTGATTTGATTAATTATTTATAATATTATAAATTAATATTATTATAGTGACCGATCTGAAAGCCAAATGGAGACATATTAGAGACCACTATTCAAAATTTATGAATCAGGGTAAAAGTGGCGATAGTGCTAAAAGAAAAAAATATGTATACGCAGAATCACTTACGTTCTTGCAGCACATAATTAAAAAAAGAAGGTAATGAATATATAAATCTAAATTATAATCTTAAGTATATTTAATATAATAAAGATATTTATTACAAACATATTTATAATGCAATCAAACTCAAAAATTTTAGATTTTTAAAAATACTTTGAAACACAAAAATAATTTTTGAGTTTTGAATTTGAATTCAAAAATAATCACAGTTTTTGTTAAAAATTACCAAAAAAATTATTCCCCTAGATCAGACCACTGCGCTGTGACACATTTTGTACCTACATAATTTTTTTTTATAAATATTTCCGGTTACGCCCCTGCAGAGTACCTAGTTAGTTTTATTTGATAAGAAATTATAAAATTTTCATAATTTTCTAATTTTTAAAAATGATCATAACACAAAATATTCATAAAAACGTACATCACTATTCACTAGTAATGACAACTAGATGAATTATTTTTTATTTGCTCATAGGACGACAGGTAATTTCGATGAAAGTGTACAAGAACAAGTGGAAAATACCGGTGGAGAAGATTCATCCTACGAGTTGGTTTTAGATAGTGAAATGATACCACCTCAATCTGACAGATATTCAACTCCAAAAAGTAAAAAACAAAATAGTTCCAAGGTACAAAAGATGACACCATTTCAAAAAGAGTTACTAAGCAATTTAGCTACTTCCGAAGAAGATGTAACTTCTGATCCTGATAAGGCATTTTTATATTCCTTATTACCCGATTATAAAAGACTAAACTATGATCAAAAAACAGATTTTCGTCTCATGGCTCTACAATATTTTAGGAACGTATCATTAGGATCTAATCAAGTACCATCAACTCCACCATATTTTAACATTAGTCAAAACACTAGTCAGAATGTCTCTATTCCAACTCAATATTCAAATATATGTCCTTCATTCAATCCCGGCATGGGGAACAATGAAAATCATAATCTTATGCCACAACCCTTGCCAATATATTCATCTAATTTCAATCCAAATGCTAAACATTCCACACCATATCCTAAAAGCTCATATACTTATATATCTGATCAATCCCAACAACCTACTACTAGTGGAGAATTGTTTGAAAAATTTTAACAGTATATGATTAATAAGTAAAATTTAAATTATACTTATTGCAATAAGGTGCGTCATTTCAGTTTTTAAATTCAAACATGACATTTTTATTTTTTTTTTATAAATATTAAAATAACAAGGTTTTATTATACAGTAAAATATTATATGTCGCTTATTATGTATTAATGACGTTAAAAAAGAATGTAATTTTTAATTTTTTAAGAACAAGAAATTGTTTCATTTTTTATATTTTATAATTAAATAACGAAGATTGTTATATTTTAATGTTATAATTTATACTATACTGTTAAATATTATTTGATCTTTGAATAAAAATAAAGTATTACATTTTTTTTTCTTATAATATATACTGTTTGTCTGTGTATTTTCATAACCTAATACAGAAATTATTTTAAAAAATAAAAATTATTATTTTTAATTTTTGATAACAAATGATTAGTGATAACTTATTAACTATTAATAATCATATACATATATCACGTTGAAAAACTTAACTTTTATACGTAATATAAAAAAAAAACTTACCTTAAAGTAATTGTTAGACGTTCCTCAGCAGATATCGGATTACGAAATTCTGTGGTATTTTTCGTTATATGTGGCCGTAGAGTTTTTAGCAACTCATCAAAACTTGAAATTGACATACGGTAATACTCATAGAATTTATCAGGATATTGTCTAATATTTTCAAAAAATGTCGTAAACTGGCCTATTTTCTCACGATCCATATTTAATGGGTGTACCCAATACCTTCGTTTTGCTTTCGGTGGATCTAATAAGCCTAATGCTTCGGCTACAGCAACAACTTTAATTTTTTGACGATTCATTTTATCTATATTTAAATGTATTTAATATAAACTAATTATATAACTACGATTGAACACATTTATAAAATACAAGTATAGTATACTTATTTATGGAGTGTTCAAAAAATAAATTAAAAATACAAAAATGTAATAATTTTGACACACTTTAATTAGGTAGGTACCTATTTAAATATTATACTCGTACCTATAACGTTATAACTGACAAGTAATATAATAAAATACTTCTGCATAAATTACGTAAGTAATCTAGGTCTACCTCAGAGAGCGTAGAGACGTTGAATGTAATGACAATTTTGGCCGTAGGTGATTGACGAATTTGGGGACTAGTGGTGGCGTTTGGAACTTGGAATGCAGTGGCGGGAACAAAAACGCATAGATGTGACATAGGCAAAATCATCCGGTCAAAACGCATCCGGTTTACCCGGACCCGCTGAAACGCATGGTGTGGCGAGGCCCTAAACGTTGGGGAAAACTTCAGTTAACAGTCAAATATTTTTAAGAAATACACAATCTTCAACGATTGTTCAAATCTTTGTTTGAATTGAAGTCCGTTCAAAATTCACTTTAGAATATGTGGGGAAGAAGGTGATTGTAACCGAACATAGAGAATCTCAGACGAAAAATCCGGAGACAAAAGGTTGGACAAAAAGTTAACAAAAATACACAATATTCTATAAAATGTTCATTAATAATAATTATATAACAAATTATGTATGAGCCTATAAATATATGCCACCCGCGTGGCCTAAGCGTAAGTGTAAATAACGTCAGTAAAGTAGGTACCTATACATCATCATCCACGTTCGTGTACACACACACAACCTAAACATCGCTCTCATACAAACACACACCGTGTGACTAGCCAGCGCACTACCCAGTACAGCTGGTTCGTCAATAATGATCTTGTTCAGTTGCCGTCATTACCAATCATGTGCTCGAGTATGATGTTCCATCCAATAACGAATGCCCAAAACTCGCCGACGCTCACGTACGTGTAGATGTACGCAGAACCGGCTTTTGGTATGCGAGTACCGAATTCGGCGTAGCACAATGCAGCCAACATGGACGCTGCGCCAGCCAACATAAACGATAGTATGATCGCTGGACCAGCCATTTCCTTGGCGACCGTGCCGATCAGTACGTAAATCCCGGCACCCACCATGTGACCGATTCCTGTGCAACAGTAAAAAAAAAGTCAACTGATATTATTATTTACCTACATTGTAGTCATTGTACGTATCGAAAACAACGCGTTCGCTTACATTTCACAACAGTTCATATTACAATAATAATATTTCACAAATAACGCGCTTTCGTTATGATAGTTCATTATTAAAATCTATCATAAAACAATTATCGAATTGGTACTTAAAGGGGGGAGAGGGTAAAAAGTAAAAATAAAAACGACATTTTCATGCTGCAAAACTAGTTTTCGACAAAATCGATTTTGTAACTAGAAAAACAACCTTAGCTATGTAAATGATTTAGCATTTTCTGTACATAAAAAAAAAAAAAAATCAAAAATTGTTAACTGTTTTTAAACTAATTATAGACATGTTGATTTTATATTTTTGGCAGTGTTCGGGAGTAGCGCGCTAATTGTAGCGGCGCTTCATTAAATGCGTTAAAAATGTACAATAAGCGTATAGGTAGCGAAAATTA
Source organism: Diuraphis noxia (assembly GCF_037042655.1). NCBI lineage: Eukaryota > Metazoa > Arthropoda > Insecta > Hemiptera > Aphididae > Diuraphis > Diuraphis noxia. The sequence goes on from NW_028301712.1 coordinate 83,130,658, forward strand.
TCATTATTTTGTCACTATCTACAATCTTTTTGATGATTATATTTGCTTATTTATATTATGATAATAATGAGTGTATTACTGAGGTTTTTTGGTTTAACCCACGTTTTTTACATTTATATTTTATAGTAAAAAAAAAACCAATTTTTAACTTAAGTTACTATTCTTAGCAAACTAAGTTCTAACTAAATGTCTAAATTATATGTTAACTTAGTTACTTTTTATATTAAAGTAACTTAAGTTTAATTAGTTGAAAAAAGTGACTAACTTGCCTAGCTTTGTCAAGGGGTGATATCCTGAGTCCCTTCTATATGTTATTTCCCATTGCTATGTATTTTAAAATGCAAAATATATTTATGTAAAAAATAGTAAAATCTTAAGCTCTAAGTGTAGCTAAGAAATCTGTCCCTTCGTAAATAATATGTTCTATGGATCTACGCCTCACGTATAGTTAAATCCTGTCCATACGTCCAATGACTAAATGTCAGATCAGTACAAACTACAAACTCTGGTTTTTAATAAGAACATTTTTTTTTTTTTTTAATGTAGTGAAAAGTATCGTACTACATTTAAACAATAGCGTTAGAAGTAGGGCACTACATTATTTTTAAAAAAAGTAGCGATAGCGAGCTACTTTTTAGGGAGAAGTATCTGTAGCGTTAGCGTGATAACAAAAAACATGTAGCGTCCCGATCACTGATTTTTGGTATAGGTGTATTTATTATTATGAAATATAATGGTAAAGTATTATTTTTGATTTACCAATAGTATATTTGACTGTAATTACAACACTTTAAGTCTTTAACATTAGTACACAAAAAATAAATACGCAGAGGAAATCTATATTTATATTTATACGACTATACCTACTAATGAGTAATGTATAATGAGATAAAACTTGTTCGTAAGTAAGTGGTACTTAATCTCTGTAACTAAAAGAAACTGATTCTAAAAATTATTTCACTCTTAGAAAGCTACACAATAACGAGTATCATAAATCTTATACTTAATATTTATAAATGTGTACGTTTATACTTTATCAATTCTTTTAAATTTTATTATAATACTGTTTAATCAAGATTTAGTTTTAAACATTTAAGTAGCAATACAAATGTACCACAGTAAATACTGCTGTCTGCTATAGCCTATAATGATATGTTGACAAAGTGTGCTATATTAACAAAGTTATATAGTTATTGATTGAGTAAAGGTTCTATCTACGCAAACAATTAAATTTATAAAAAAAGTTAACAATATTTTATTCAATACTCTTATTTATTTATATTAAATATTATTTTATTTGTAATTATTATGTATTAAAATGTGTTTTAGATTCTGAGTGGAGCAAATTTTCTAATTTTCTATGAATAAAAAAACTTGAAAGTTTAATTATATTTTTTAAAATGTTTATGAAATGTATTCGATAGGTAAAAAAAATTGAACATTGAATGCAATTCTCCTCACAAACTTTTTCAGTTGTAGTTTAAAAATATATTTTTTTAAAGATTATAAAGTTCAAATGTTGACAAAATTTATAAATTACTTTGCACTTTTTGGTGTAACTTTAAAACAAATTACCATAGATACATGACATTTTCACCGAATGTCTATATAAGTATATTCTATTCACCATGCAATTTCCGATCATTATTAGTTTTTTTTAAATTAATATCGATAAAAAATTATTTTTTGGGGAGAAAAGCTTGAAAATTTCATACAAGGCTCCTAACATATTTTTACAATAGAAGTTGAAAAATAAAAGAAATACATAGCCACAATTTTTTTTTACAAACATTCAATGTGTGAATTTTTACTGCATACGTAAAAATCACAAAAATTCGCCAATTATTTTAAGCTAAAAAATAATATATCCTAGACAGGTAAACCGTCTCCGCTCAGAATCGTTTTTCGTATACAATGATATTATAATATCATTGGATTCAAATTTAATTCCACCCATTACAGTATTACCCACCTGTAACCTACTGTACAGCAGAGCGATAACTACTTTCCCGCTTTTTTTTAATTTAATAAGTATAACTATGTGTATTCAATTGTATTATAATGTGCCTTCTTAAATATTATTGTACTTATCATATAAAAAAATGTATTATAATTTTGTATTATCAGTTACAGTTATTTTATAAATTATCTAAGAATTATCCAGATAACTATTTAATTATCTTTACCTAACATAGTTACACTGTTAATAATAGACTTACCTTATATGGTTGCATTCTACCACTTATACTATGAACAACAATAAATAGCTTCATCAGTAGGTACACACACGTTTAGGTATGTGTAACCATTAACCAACTAAAATTGGGGAATATCTACAGCTCAACAATAACAAGTACATGATAATATGTACAAACAGTTGAAGAGCAAAATTTTGCCAAAACTATGTTCACGTGATTATACTTATACACTGCTAGGGGTTAAAGTGGAGGGGGGCGCAGGAGGACTCAGTCCCCTTACCTCTGACGGCGGTTAAAAAGCGTCCCCTTTAACAAATTAGGATTTTATACATTAGACATTATACATAAAATTATATATGGAACGCTTAAAACTATATGGAGACATTAGTCCCCTCTGGAATTTTTTCCCACTTTAACCTCTGTATACACCTGCAGCAATAGTAGACACTATATAGACATTCGCAATTAAAGGTTAGACGCCTTAAAGAGTAATTTTATAATTATTGCTGACATTGCTTGAAGCACAGTATGTATATAATACGGTAAGGTAATTTCGATATAAAGATGTTATGTTAATATCACAGCTAAAATATAATATTGTGCATATCTTAATCCGAGGTTAATTGGTTAATATCATATAACACGATTGGTTGGGTGTACTTTCTAAAAGTGATCTTTAAGGTTGCCAAATATCCAATACAAAAAATAATTTAGTTGTAATGAGTTGTATTTTGCAACTAAATTCTAGTGGCTAAATTTCGTTGTATTAAATAAGAACATGCACTGACAACTGCCGATATTTACCATTTATTTCAATCATACCTACAACTAAACGAGTGTATATTACCTATTGGCTATTAATTATTAATATCAACTTATTATACATTAAATTATAGGCTATAATAGGTAAATCATATTATCAGATAGGTATTTTATATCTTCGAATATAATTTATTAAATAAAATTATTACTATTTTTATTATTGTTATAATAATTTATTTTACTAGCTGAATATTATTAAAACTTATCTATAAATAAATAACCAAATATAAATATTGAGTGATCAGTGATGTCATTACAACACTATGATATATTCAAATGTTCTGAAAAGTATAAATCAACACTTCTGACGTATAAAAGAATCATTACTTATTGATCAATGACAAATATTATTTATTTTTAGTCGATATAGTATGGTTACGCAATAGTTTATAAGGTGTATTGTTAAATGCCTAAATCTCAACCTAGAATTTAAAAAAACGGTATTAGGAAGAATTAAAAGGTTATAAAATATACATCATGAATGTACATAAAAAATAGATAGATGGAATTAATTGAATAAAATATGTATAGTGTAATACATATTTTATTCAATTAATTCCATCTATCTATTTTTTAAATTTAATATTGTAGAAGTGTTATGATTAAACCATTTATAAATAATTTATACATTTATATATTATAAAAATTATAGCAATGCCATTATAGCAAATTTAATCTAAAATAATGTTTCACCATTTCATACGTAGATTTTTATCCAACAAATGTTTTAAAAAATTAGTTTAAATTTGTGATGAAAGAAATAAACCAAGATGCTCTTGGGTAGTAATAATGAATAACTAATAACGAGTAATAAGCAACAGCTTATTTTCTGTGTAGCCAATGGCAACTACTAACCAGAAATAAACGAATAACCGGTTATATTTTTAATATTATTTTACTTAAGTCTGATACATTTTTATTCGAATTTTGGTTTTACGTTATTATTATACGCAATAATATATAATCAGTTTCCCAAAAATATGTGCATTTAAGTAGCAAACAATAAAATGTATATATCATTTTCTTTTATAAAAAAAAAAACACGGCAATACGTGGAAGATAATAAATGGAAATCTAATATATATAAATATTAAATACAAACAAATATTCGTTTTTTTGTGAGCCAAACATGAGAAGTCTGGGTTGAAAAACGAAGCTATAAACATTCCCCGAGTCTCAAGGCACTCTTTCTGAGCACCAAATTGGATGCCATTTAATTTAGTTTAAAAGTTAATGTATAATACAATAATAGTTAGATAATATTATATGGTATTTTGTTTTGATTTTTTTTAATTTGCGCTATGAATTTAGTACTTGATTTAAAATATCATAAAAAATCAGTTCAAGTTTGTCCAAATAATTTAATTTGAATATTGAATATTGTATATAACAAACTAAATTACAAATACAAAAATGTTGGAAGCTTTGTTATTATTTAAATATGAAAAACACTTAGGCATACCTAAAAGAGTTATGTCAAATGTTGTCAAACATCGTTTTAGTGGTGTTTCGATTGCTTGCGTCCCGATGTCCAATACTTTTGTACGGCCCATTTTTTCAGAAAAGCCACTGAACACATGGCTTAATATTTTGTGCCTTGAACCTGGCATGATGAATAGACTTGTTAATCTCTGAAAAATAAAAAAATAATAATTTAGTATGACGCTTAGAAGCTATTGTAAATGTTTGTATATTATTAAATATTTATTAATTATGAGATTTAAAAAGGGGGAAAGTGTAGACTGTAGATAACCATTATGCTGTACAGTAGGAAATTATCTATTGTATATCTCATCATTGAATTTAATTTATTTCTCTATAACAGATGTGTTAAATTTGATTCCAATGTTAAGTCATTACAGATGGTTTGTCAGCCAATAAATTATAATATATTAGTATTCATTAATATAGTGCCTAATTTATTTTACTATTCATAGCAATACTGAATACAATATAAATAGGTGATTGACTGATAGCATAAAATAATCTTAAGTGTACATGAATAATATTTTTAAACTACAATAAAATAGTTGAAATCGTTATTCTTCGTTTAATAATCACGTTGAAATTTGGACTTCAAAATGTTTAAAAGAAATTTTTAATTTTTTTGTGTTCTGTATAAACTACTTATAAGACCCTTGAATTAATTTCATCATTATTAGCTATAAAAGTTAAACATTGTATATACATATATTCAACTACTAATTAATTTGCAAATTTTCGTGTTTTTCTCGAATTTTACCGAAGATTGAACAAAATTTATAAAAAAAAAATCATGCCATGTATCTTTAAGATGTTTAAATAGCAAAAAATAAAAACTTATTGACTGAGTAAAAATGATGCATCGACAAACATTGAAAAAAAATCAAAAATTTCTCATGCAAATAAATAGCTCAAAAAGAATCAAAAACAAAACCAAACATTTTTTAGTTGAATTATTAGGTAAACATTTGAAATACCTACTATTATTAATTTTTGAATAACAATAAAATATCAAAATTTACTGAATTAGATTTACTTCTAATCGTTTTGATACTCTTTTTGCAACACATGACTAAGTTAAACCTTAATGTTAAACCGTTGGACAAAAAAATGAAGAAAACGAAAGCGTTAAAAATTAGAATATAATTTGTTTTCAATCCTCAAGAATAAATAATAACTTATCGTTATACCTTATACTATTGTACATAATATAGTTATTTTTTAATTGTTGGCTCTTTATAGTCTTATTGGATCAATTAATTTTTAAAATAACAGTAGGTGCATATTATGAGTTCCACGTAGCTATTATAATTATACCGACCGGCGTGGCGTAGAATGCTCAACATTAAAATCACATATTCACATATTATGGTCATTACTAGATAACATTGGATACTACAACTAAATTTATTACATAGAAATATAAATGATAATAGGTTGGAATTTTATGCTTCAATAAAAACGATTACCTATAATGTATCCGATATATAATCATGATTTAGTAGGAATTAAAAAAAAGTAAATACACCTAATATTATATTGCGTAGAGCATACATACATAATATAATTGATAGATAATAATGATTAATGAGTAACGTTCTTATACGTAGTTCAGATATAAGGTTAAGTTTTAGATATAATATTCTGGATAAAAAAACTAATTGATATATTTATTTTACTCATATTAATAGTACTGAATTATCTTAAATACTTTATAATAACACAGACAAGTATATTTTATCTCAATTAATGGTATAGGTAACTTTAAATATGAAACAAATACATATATAAATACATCAACAACGTCAGAAATATAATACATAGTTATAAGGTTTGTACCAGGAAATGATGAAATATTTAGGTGTTTTACACGTACGCATTCGATTTCAACTGATATAAAATATACTGTATCCATAATATGTTAATAATATAGTTCATATTAGCTGTATGAAGAAATAAATTACCTATATCTACTTAGGATAATAAATTTGACGTAGAATTTTAACTTCATGGCCTTTTTTGTTTATATAATTTGATAAAATTATTTTTATTTCATTCTATATTAAAATTGTTACATGTGTTTTATAATAAATATTATGAAACATGCTTGTATACGAGTATCGTCTAGGGTTACTTGATAGTATATAAGTCCCACACTCTCATAATTTTCATATTGCTAGAATAACTTGTTTAAATTAAACTATATAAAAAAAAAAACATTATATTGTTTCATTGATTATTATAACATATAAGGTAGTTTGACTTGGTAAATTGTATATACATTTTTTTTTTTTGTAGTAGGAAAATAAACTTATTTAAGGAACTCATCTAGAACATAAAATTAATGTTTGTTTGTTATTGTTTGTTTGTGCTCTAAAAACTCAAAAACTACAATAAAAAGTTATAATCAATAGATATCCCTTGAAAATCGAGAAGGGGTTGTACTTATTGTAGTTTCATTTTTCAACCCATCAATCAGTGAAAGTCAGTATAATGTGGCTCACAAAGTCACAAATGAATTTTCCACTGGTGACGGATAATAATAAGTTTTTTATTTTTAAATAGGATATCCACATGATATTTACATTATGATTGGACATAAATAAATTGGATTATATTTTGTCATTTAGGCCGTCAAAGCAATTCTAAATAAAATTAAAATTGAGTACCAGTGTTAATAATTATATACTAGCGGCAAAGATGCAAAGTGTATAGTTGAGGTTTATATAGTTTCTAAAAAACAACAATTGGAAGATTTTGACAAAAAATAAATGAGAATATTTTAACAGAAGAAAACGGAAGCGATCAATGAATAGATTATATAATTATGTATTATATACTATGCATTTGACTAATACGGACAATATTAGGTTATATCCAGACAAATTATGCACAGTTTTTGACCGATTTTTTTTGTACACGTAAAGAAAAGTACTCGATTCAAGTCGAGTACTCGCCTTGAATCCACCACTATTTTCTTTCATACTCAGAAGTCGAGTACTCGACTTTTTCTTAATCGAAATTTGTCGAGTACCTACCCGAATTTTGAATTCGACTCGACTTGAAATAATAAAACTCGACTCGACTCGAAATTAAAAAACAACACTCGCCCAACACTAGACTATTTTATGATATTAAATTATTTTCTATAATTATATCTGTTAATTTTTATTTTATATAATTGATTAAATCATCATACTTACCGTATAATTTTATATACTTCAGATTCTAAACACGTATACGATAACATTGTCTAATTTTCTTTTTTTATACAGAAAACATTTTTCTTTAGACAGTAGTAGTGCAATTTCAGTTATCTTTGGCGATAAAAGGTTTTAGGTGTTTGTAGTTTTTATATTTTTTTTTCTATTTGAATATTTTTATCAACCTATGATTTATTATTTATCATTGATCTTAAGTTTATAATTTAATAACGTAAAACTACCTTTAGCCGAAGTGGATATAGTATCTATTTGCTGAGAAGTTATGCCATTTTTAATATTTTTAATTTGGTATAATTACTCGTAAAAATAAAGAATGTAATAAAAGTTTAATCTATGCGAACATGATTTAATTCTCACTAAATTCTCATTCTATTTTATCATTAACTACATAGAATATATTTATATAAATACCTACCTATAATTATAGACTGTTCTTAGAATAATTTTGTAATGAATATCAAAAAAAGGCAAAAAATATAGGCTTAAAAATACTTAAATAAGTTAAAATTAATAAGAAAAAATATACTATATTTTATGAAAAACAAGAATTGCTATAGTACCTAATAATAAATAATATTTAATATGTTTTTATAGAAAAAAAAATTATGTTTGTGAAATTAATGGAGAATAATACATGCATCTAAAATCTCTTAACACAATATTGTGTTAAAATTCTAACCAACAAAAACATTTAAGACAGTTAGTATCAAGAATTAAGGGCATGGGCTATTGGGCTATGGCCAACCATTTAAGTTCATAATACTATATAAATAGCTAACCATTGCAAATCAATGTATAATTTGTTGTATTGCTTGGAATAAAAAAGTGTAGCTTTGCAGGATTCTTTAGTGTAAAATTATTTTATACTATGTAACATATGTATATTTAAATTTAAAGTAAAACATTAAATAAATTAGTGTAAAAACCATGGTTTTATTATATTGTTATTATACGTGTACTGTAGATATTTTAGATTCTAAACGGAACAATAAAAATGAATGTATTGATTTTACAATGATGTGTAGATGTGTTATATTTATTATTTTTTTTTTTTTTTGTGTCTGTCATAAAGTTCTGAAACACTGTCCTAAAGTTGCCTTCAGGGGCAGTAAAATGCTTTGGTTTTCTATATTTCAACATATTTTCTAAGTGAATCTAGTAGGTATTTGCCTCTTGGAAGGGGGGGGGAGGGTTCCAAAATAAAATTCACAATAGTTTCCAAAAGCTTCGGAAAAACCAACTTTTACAATAATAATATTTTTTTTTTTTTTATTGAGGGATAAGTAATGTTTGTTTTTTCAATTATTGTCGATTACTAATGTTTCAATAGGTCAAAAACATTAAAATAATTTAATAGGTACATACTTTTATGGTTCCTCATAAGTTTTTAGTGTAATTTTAAAAAAAATTGAGTGAAAATACACAATATTTTTATGGGCATGAGCATGTGAATTTATAATTTTGGAAATTTTTTTAAAAATCACAAAAATTAGCAAAATATTTTCAGTATAAGTATAATTCATAAAAATGTTCTTTTTATATCTTGTTTGGAATTTTTATGACATTGTATATTCACCTGCATGAGATGACGTTTCATTTGACGATTTTCTTATTTTGTTTTAATTAAAAACCAATAACGAACTAAAGATACTTGAAATTTTCCTTAAATTTTTATTTTATTTTTCCTATTATAAGTATATTATAATCTCAATAATATTTTTATTATTTTTAAACTATTTTTTGGCATGAGAAATTTTCAATTTTTTTTTTTTGATAATCGCAGATGAAGCATTTTTCAATCTGTCAAAAAGCTTGAAAATTCAAAAAATTAATACAATATTCCTTTTAAGTTTTTATTATAGCAATAAAATTTAAATTTAAAAGATACATAGGAACGATTTTTAAATATTTCGGAAATTCGGAAATTATTTCATAGTTAAAAATGTATAAAATATTTAATTTTTATAGCTAAAGATTGACAAGTAAATAAGATCCACTTCAATCCATAAACAAAAAATCTAAAAATAAATAAACTCAATTTTTTTTTAAAGCATTTTAAATTTAAATTTGAACGAAATAAGATATTTAAATAAAAAATAACTGTTTTAGTTATCTTTAGTAGTGAGATGTAGTGTAGATATTGCTTGAAATCTTTTAAATATATTTTTATATTGTACACATTCAATGAAATTTTCAAACTCGATTTTTTGGCAAAAATTAATTTGACCTAGATATTGTATCACTAATACTGAAATAAATTACTTAAATAGCAATAATATTATCAAATATACTTAGTATTATAGGCTAATAGACCATCTTCGCTCAGGCTCATTTTTCGTATACAATGATTTTATATCATTGATTCAAAGTTGACGCATGCATTACGAAACCTATAAGTACACATCAGATCGGTACCCATCATTTGCATATATTTTTTTGATCGAAAATGAAATCGATTTATAGCAGGTGCATCAGACTAAGTATATATATGTGCCTATTAAACATTTTTCGTACAAGCAATACCTACATTCAAGTTTGATACATTCAAGTTTTTTTGAGATTGTATTATACTTGTTACTAATAATATTAAATTTAGAACAAAATAAACTTTTAGATAGGTGTAAGGGGCTAAGTCCCCCGCCACCACAAGTCTGTCTAGCCTGGAAACTGATTGCAACCCTAACAATTTAGCTCGATTTACGTCACTAGTCTACGCGCAAAACGGCTAAAGTGATACCTTTAGATCCAACATTGGTGGCGTTCAAAATATATACATATCATCCGATCACCGATACCTAGCACACGTATTATGCCTTACACGAGGCATTGCCCCGGCCCAACGAAATATTTTCTTAAGACGTAACTCACAACTGTATTATTCATGTTCCAGATGGCCATCAAAAATTAAATTTATATTATTCAAAAATCAGCTCGGAACGGGTTTTATTCATGAGTAGCGCGAGTGGAGAGAAAATAAATCTTAAAATTACAGGAAAAAAAATCGTATAGGTATGGTATAATATATAAATTGTGTTTTTATCGATATGTACGTGCGTATATGTATACAGAGTGAATCATCTATAGAGTAGACATTATTTGAAACCAATTCTGTGAGAAATCGATAAATCTCCGGCTGCATCCTGTATATCTAGGTATATATATAGGTGCACACTGTGGTGAATAGCTTTACAGACGATCTAATATCCATATATACAATACCATATAATCCATATTTCATGCGAAGTGACCGTGTAATGTATATTGGTACGACGGATAGAAAAGGGTGAAAATTACTTACCAAACAACACTACGGTATAATAATGTTATGCGCGGTGTCAATGGTCAATGGAAATCGGCGGCATACATTTCGATTTGTAACTTTTTTTACTTTTTTTTTCTTTTCCGTACCTCTTGAAATCGCGGTCGCGTTGTCTGTCACTTACACTGTTTTGATTACTTATTAATTATTCATCGTATCGATCATCAGATAGCACAACATACTAATAATATCACATAATATTATAGCTAGGCATACTATTATTGTTATCGACGGTCGGTCGGTTTTTGTTTTACCGGTGGTGTTTTTTTTTTTACGTTGACGATTATTGTGTGGGTTTTTGTTTTGTTTTTAAACGACGACTACTAGACGGCGGCACGGACGCACTGCGTGACGTACTACTGTGGACCCGGAAAATCGATTTGCCAACGCAGCCGTCCGGGGGCCGCTCGTCGGTCGTATCGTTCATGCGCGGGTAAGTTTGCCAGCCATGTACCACGGTTATGGTGCTAACCGTAAGCAGGTTCATGGAATGACATCGTAATATTATAAGCCCGTATAATCGACAGCAGCTTAGCAGGACGTCTGCAGCTGCGGCCAACTACACTGTGCACAAAATAATATGCGACCTGCATTGTCGCACCAGGATTTTTTTCTAAGGGAGGGCAAAATTGGGTCCACCTCAATGTTGGTACGGCCGAATGAAAATATTTAGTGTTGTCACAACGACGTCTCGTCTTATCGATGGGGAGGTTTACGCGCTCACTTCACTAGTTAGTAGTTCGCCATAATACCCACGTTTAGGCACACATTAGGTACGTACTATATATACAAATGTCTGACACAAAAAAAGGTAGTTATACTCAGTGCTCGAATTGGGAAATTGAAAAAAAGGGAACTCAAGTATAAATTCAAAAAATAGCGTTCCAACTGAACATTTATTGAGTACTAACCCGCGGGGGGCTTTACCACAATATTTTTATTAGTTTATATATTTTATTTCTCTAAATGTTAATATTTAAAAATAATAATAATAATGCATTGAATAAAATAAAATTTTCCTACACTTACGAGTTTATTTTATTTTTTACAGTACTTATTTAATATTTTATAAGATTGAATAAATATAAAATAAAAATATTCATTGTCATTTGATACTGCAGCGTACGGCGTACCCGTGCGTTCTTTTAGGAAAATGTAGTATGGGAACGTTATTTAAAATCAAAAGAGCTGAGTTCCCATACGTCCCCCCGCCTCCCTATACGAGCATTGGGTATACTTGAGCATGAAAAAAATGTTTTAATATTTCTAGCCGAATAACAGTGATGAGACTATAAGAGCATTACATAAAATAATATAAAGCTTAAATGTTTTCAACTAATACATAAAATAGTACCTATTATACAGTTCCTGCAGAGTATATAGGATCACACATTCACCTATTCACCTAGCATGTTCACTCCTCCTAGTTCCCACTTATCTTTTAATAGTTATTTTCTATTAAATTCTAATTCGTCAAAAAACTCTTTGTAGATTACAATATTATATATTGTAAAAAAAAAAATCCTACTGAATTAATATTTCGAATCGGACACGCACAAACGGGAAATGATTATTATATTATATATAATACCTATAGATAGATAGGGTGCAATTATGGCCACATTATAGTGTATATTGTACAGTACACATTTTCCCATTATATTAGGTACTAATAATTCATGTACTCTACCCATATTATTATGAGATATGGAGATTGAAGCCGTTTATATAATTTAGTAAACATAATATTATATCTGTGTTGTCACGGTATTATTTTGATATTATTGAAATTATTGTTTGAAACCACGTGAATCTCTGGGAGTTTATTGATTTTTTAGAAAACATTTCATATCGAACATTATAGACTCGCAGAGTTGATTACAGCTATATGAACTACCTACTTAGTTGTTTCAAAACTTTTTAATATAATATTATGCAATATAGTTATATGTATTATAATATTATTATTATACATCATCAGATGTGAAACGAATACAATTCCGACAAATTAAAAACATCAAATTTTTTTATGAATTTATTATAAAAGTCAATAAAATATATGATTAAAAATCAATATCTAATAAAATACATAGGATATAATATATATTTTATTATTATTAACTATAAAAATAAAAAAACCTAATTATGGTTTTAATACTGACAAGAATAATTATAATACTTTTAAATTGAAAAACTTATTAGATAATTATTTAATCTTGTAGGAACATAATTTTCATAAATATAACGAATTCTTTCACCATCGTACTGATGATTGATGATCATTATTTTATCAATTATTTCTACGACAATAAGTATAATTCAGTAAAACATGGCATAATATTATGTCACATAATATTTAAATTGTTATATCGACTAAAGTTTAACAAAGTTTAATTTAGTCAAGTTTAATGTATTTAAACATAGATAGAGCACGTTATTCAATTTCGAAATTGACAAAAGAATTTCATTTTTAAAACCAAGACCCAATTCCTATCTTCACTTTCCTCAAAAGACCAGTGTAATATAACATTTCTATTTTTCATAAACATGCACTCAATAACTCATTACCTATTAATTCACAATCTTCATTCTCCGAATTATTACAGACTGACAGCAAATTATCATCGTTTGCTTGGTTTGATCATTATCAGTCTACAAATATAAATAGTGAAATGTATTGTTTTATTTAGATTTGATTTGTAATTATTATTTTTATGAACTGACATTTTAATATAAGAATAATATATATATTAGTAAATTGATAAAGTATTTAAAATACTTAATCTATAGATTTTTTTAAATAATTATTGTACATTACAGCAAGATATAATAGAAGGTGATCTCATTGATGGGTTTTTTCTTAATTTGACTTAAAATAGTAAAATACAATAATAATACATTAATACAAACTTCAATGTCATAAAATAAATAATTCTCAGAGAGACCGGTTAAATAAATGCAGTTGATAAAAGTATTTTTAATTATTTATTTATTTTCACATCATAAAGTGTTATTTATAACATGTTTTATTTTAAAATACAGTTTTTCTGTTTTATGGTAACTAATCGTTCATTATAAACCTAATCTAAGTTAACCTTGAAGATGGTATAATTATCGTCAGTGAATATATAATTAAGTATTAAATGTTTAATTTACTGCCGCCATATGTTCATCAAAACGTTTTAATATAGCTACATATATGTCATATTTGTGAGTGAATTTTTGATTTACAAATATTCAAAATAATTAGAAGTATTATAACATGTAATCATCCATAACTTATAATATATAATTAATACCATTATTATTTATCGTTATGAACTATATGTACAATAGTTGCATTTTAAATTTAAAGAGATATTGCAAACTGCAAAGTATTGCTATTTTAATGATTATTATTTTTTTTTTTTTAAATCTTTTCCGTGAACATTTGTTTTCTTCTATAGAACGAAAATGAGCATGGGTGGTACTTTAAATAGGTAAATTTTGGTTTTCTCAGCGTAATAAAAATTACAGTCAAGTGACAACCATCAAAAATGTTTGACACGTCAGCAACCATGATGATTTTTACCGAACGCCGGAATACAATTGTTTTGTTTTTTTAATCACGAAGTTTTCACTATTATCATTAAAATTAATATCAGAACACACATATTTATTAAACGAAGCGAGATAAGTTTCCATTTGAAATTAATTCTTCATATAGATAATATGAAGTAATAATAAATGTAATAATGATATATATATTTTCAATAAAAAAGTACAAGATTTTAGAGAAAAATAAAACAAACAAGTTGCAAGCTCATCCAATAAGCATAAAATGCTTGTGACGGATAAGAAAAGTTGATATTATAACTTATGAGCTATACAAAGAAAATGTGCATATCAATAAATTAAAAAACTTAAATATTAAAAGATAATTAAACAAAGCAATAAACATCAAAGTAAGTTAAGAACAAGAAAACATTTTGTTGATACATTTCTTCAGCTAAATTAGTATTATAAATGCGTAACAAAATAACTCCTTTTGTTTGAATTGTGCTCAAATAATCTACAATTTCATCTAAAAACGCTCAAACGACCGACTCGCATATCCGCTACGATTGCTTGGATTGTATTTTATCATTTGGATTATTGGATTACTATAGTAGCTAAGTTGCTGACGGGACAAACACGGTGAATACTAAATCATCCTGTATTAGTGTATTGTATCTACATGCCTATGTAAATAGACGCTGAATACGTATATTAACATAATTTTAACATAATATTATTATAACATATGCCGATAGGTGATAACCATTATAATTTATTGTAAATGTATTCAATAAAAAAAAAAAATCCATAAGGTAATACACAAAATATACATACAAAACGTATTTATGTTACACGTGTCCTCTAAAAGAATCAGTAATAGAATTGTATACGATATTTAAATACTGCAAAGTGTAAGAGTTAAACTATTATAGCTATTGACAAAAAACAAACTGCCTTGTGCAGTTGCAGTGTTCATATGGATAGAATTCATTTTCAGAACGCCAAATGTGATCTCACTCACTCGGGTAAACTGCGGTAGTCGGTGACAAGTGATGTTTATCAAATTTCAACTGCCGAGTTAATAATATAATAACGAAGATAATTCCATTGATTGGTGGACGGAGAGGACTTGTGCAGTTCAAAACGTAATTTTCGTATTTTGGGCGTATACCACCAAAACATTATACATACTATATACTATATATAGATATATATGTATGTGTTACATATTGGAGGGTATGGACAATTGGGAGTTTACCAATTGCGCTCTATACATTTTACATTACCTATAAGGAAAACTTATTAATTCGTTACTAACCGATTTTTTTGCGAGTAATGGTTTGGTAATCATGATGTTTGTATTTTGCATGTCTTAAGAATAATAATACATTTTTAAATATTAATTTGAGCATGTCATTATACAATTAAGAATAATATATTTGTTCACCACGGGAAATGGAGAATATAATCATAAATATATAACATGGCATATACAATAAAATAAATAATTTGGTCACCACGAGGTATAATAATAACATGCTGATTCAAAAAAATATATATACTCGTATAATAAAAAAAAATTAATAGGTACACTAACCAGTCGCAAGTTTGATCGTCAATTATTCAAAATTAAATCGTAATTATAAATATAATAAAAATATATATAAACACATAAATGATTTTTTGGAGCATTAATAGATACATAATAATATTATAAATTCATATTTAAACACTTTTACAATAATAATTACACACAATCTTTAAAAATTTTTTTCTATTAATTTCACCAAATTTCTATTTCTCGATATAAGAATTGATTGTTTATTTTTTTTATTAAAAATTGGTACAATACAATTGGTACACTAACCGTAAAATATAAGAGGCGCAATTGGTACAATGACCCTCAAGGCTTAAAATATATGCAGCGTAATTGGTATATTGACCTTAAAATATAAATTTTGTTTTAGGTGCAATTGGCCCATGCCCGGACAATTGATAGATATTGAAGCCGATTTAACAAGAGGTCGTAAAATACGAGTTATGAGTGAAGGGTCTCTGCGGGCACCCAAGATTCAGGAATAATATTATGTAGGCGCCAGGCGGTACTGTTGCCAAGATACTCTACGAACAAAAAGTAAGAAGAAGGAAAAAACCAAACCAATATTTTATTATAATATTACACCTATTATTTGACTGTTAATACATTGCAGTATTCGTACAATAATAACAACAACCTCTGCGTGTCATAATAATATAATAGAACCCGTATACAGTTTGGATTATATACATTTTCGTAAACAAATGTATTAAAACAGTATACTTATAACATTCTACAGGGCTTAAAATGTCAAACTGTGCATTTATTTCTTGGAACGCAGTGTAACTGGAGCACTGGGTATACATTTCCCTCCCACACCCGCTCCACGAACTCAAAATACGTATAGGTACATGGTACACAGGGCATGGCCGGTTTCGGCCAAATGTGTACCTTTTCCTTTTCTGTTGATTCACTTTTGTGCCAAAACTATACCTTTACGTTTTCCACCAAATTAAAAAAATTACGAATAATATTTTTAATTTTCATATTTATATTGAATGTTATAATAATTGTCTTTCAAATTTAAAAAAATAAAATAAAAAAAGTACATAGGTATACTATAATAATATTTATGTTTCATATTTTAATTGTATGTTATATATATATATATATATATATATATATATATATATTAAAAAGTTTCACAAAATTTGTGAAATTGAAATTATTTTCTGGTGTAAAAATCTATAAAGTACCGTAATTTCCAACCAACAATAAATTTAACTCTGATAATCTTGATTATTTTTCCAACGCTATTGATTGTGTTGCTAATCGTATTTGTTGTATTAATTATACGATATGTACGAAACCAATACCGTTAAAGTTACGACGCAGCCTAATCGTTGTCGATAAAGTATAGGTACTACCTAATAGTAAGTGTACGACTTTTGAACCGATTCGCATTGTCAACATTAAAATATTTAATATAATATTTTTGTAAAATAACATTTCACTATTTCAGTGTGTACTCGTATTTTGTTGATTTTTTTTCGTATTTTAAATTTCATTTTTGATTAGTGATTCATTTATAAAATAAACGTCGTAACAGAATGGTTGAATTAATTCATCGGCAGTAAACGTGGAAAACTGTTATTAGTCTTAAATAATTATAAATTTTGTATTGGATCAGTTAACGTATCCACTGGTTTAACTCGTTGGCGATGTATCTCAAAAGACTGCAAAGCAAAAGTGTACACTGAAAATAATGCTGTGGTACGTGATCATTGTGAATTAAATAATAATTCATAACCATAAACCTTATGTTCGGACGGTAATATCAAGACAAATATTGCTAATAATGCCTGTAAAAGAACAGCAGTCGATGATATAAGTAATAATCAAAAAAAAAAAAAAAAAAAAAATGATATTAAAAGAGATAGGAGAAAATAAAGAAGGTTCATAATTTACCATCACAGCAGACATTAAAAGGGTGAGGAAAAATATCTATGAAGCTCAACGAAAAGTTTTACCTGCCAATCCAAAAAATATACAAGAAGTCCACGAATATTTAGGAGCAATGGATTTAAAAACAAAGTAAGGTGAAGATTTGTTGTTAATTAATGATCAACAAAAAAATATTGTTATTTTTTCGTGTCACACGAATATTTTATTTCTTAAAGAAGATGACACATTACACATGGATGGGACATCCAAGTATTCAGCATGATTTTTTATCCAATTATTCACGATTCACGGGCTCAAAAATGTACACTATAGTATTAAAGGAATTTAATATTTTGTTTACTAACAACTAAAACTACAGAAATATATGCATGTGCTTTTTGATTAATTGTTGACAAATGTTCTACATTAGATGTGCAATTATTACCACAGTATATTACAACAGATTTCAAAAAATCTATAATTAATGCAATTCATGAAATTTGGCCACAAACACAAATTATTGGTTGTAGGTTTTACCTTACCCAAGCGTGGTATCGTCAAATTAAAAAATTAGGGTTATCCACTGCCTACCAAGACCAATCTTCAGAAGTAGGGAAATTGTTGCGTCATACTTTTGGCTTATTTTTCTTAGAACCGTATGAAGTTTTTGAACGATTCGTTGACAACTTTATTGCTTATCGTTCTACCGATGACTAAGTTAGTAAATAGTCAGACTATTTAGTAGACATTTATCTGACCGAAAATTGCGATTATCCTCCAACACTTTGGGCATCAGCAAGTTCAAGTTTAAGACGAACGACCAAAAATTGTGAGTCATTCCATGCAAATTTTAATAAACGTTTTTATAAAGAATCGCCGTCAATCAATACTTTGGTAAACGTTTTGATTAATGAAGCACAAACCGAAGTCTATGTTAAACTTAGAAGCACCCATCTACCAAATGTGGCACAAGATCGTCGAGTTCGAGATAAACAAAATCGAAATGAACAATTTATAACTCATTATAAAAAAGGATATATTGACAGGTAGTGTGACTATTTTAATTCGATATCAATATTTATGTATTTTATTTTTTTCTGAAATTTTCAGATATGACTTCGTAAAAGAAATATCATATAACTATAGTAACTTTTAAAAATATCAATAACAAAAATTATATTCATATTAGATGCAGTTGACACAATTTAATTCAAATGACATTTATAATATTTTATTTTATAATATTACAATCATTATATTCAATAAAAATATGAAACATAAATATTATGTGTATTTTTTTTTCATTTGGTGGAAAAGGTAAAGGTACATTTTTGGCGGAAACGGGTAACTCCCAGTACAAACCATACCCAAATAGGTTACTAGTTTTTTTTTAATACAGTAAAACCTGTGTAATATGGAAACAGTTGGGATATTTTTTCCATTTTAAACCGGTTTCCATTTATTACAGGTTGTAGAAAAAAAAAATCCCCGATACATCTTTATTACATGTAATTTATTATTTATTTATTTATTTCATATATTTTACATATTTATTATTGAATTTTACCTACTTTGTATGTTACATAATTATATACTCCAAAATTCATCCAATGTTTTTTGTTTTGTTATTTAACTTGCCACTTTCTTTAATACTAAATTTTTCAAGTTGAGAATTGATTCAAGAAGTTCATTTTCATTATTTTGATCCAATGCAAACATTTCTAATCATTTTATTTCACGGATAGCGTTTTAATATCATTGCCGTGCAATGGTACATTATAAGTTTCGTCATCGGAACTGGATTGTTCAACGTCTATTGCCGTGCAATTTGTAATATTATTAATAATATCACTATAATTATCAGTATTATTAATACATAAGTGCTTATCGATGTTAACATATTCATCACTATCTACTTTTTCATTTATTGTAGAACATAGCAATTTAAAATCGTTAATGTCATCTGTTGGCTGGTCCAAAACTAAATTAAACCCGGGTCTTATGAAACAATTCTTGACTATATCTGGTTTTAAGTTTACAGATTAATTCAACCAATAAATTGCATCTGGTACATTAATTTTATTCGACAATTCATTAACACTTTTTATGCTATCCATACTTACTAATAATGATTGTAAAATCATTTTACGATAGTTAACATTAATCGAATAAATAATTCTTTGGTCCATAGGCCGGGTAAGTGATGTCGTGTTAGCTGGAAGCCACGCTAAACGAACATTTGATAAATTAAAATGCGAATAACGTGTTGCATTATCGAAAAATAAAGTAATTCTTTTATTTTATTGTTGAATGTATGCGACCAATCTTCCATCATGCTTCCAGTCCACATGCTTATTATTGTTAGCTCGCCAAATTATGAGGAATTTTGTCGGATCTACATTTTGAAGCATCTGGGTTTTTGTGGTTTGCCTATAACTAGAGGTTTTTCAAATGCTCCTTCCATGGTAGCACATAAAAATAACCTTTCATTTTTAACATCGATACTATTTGACTCACCATACACTTGATGCCAAACAATATTATGTCGATTTTTAAAACTTTCGAAACAGCCATTTAATGCTTTAAATTCGGTGATCGAAATTTGTTCAGCAATTTGGCGTGCTTCAGACTGTATATAATTGGCCCAGAATTTTGCTCTAGCACTTACAAACCACTTCCAAGTTAAATTTCTTCATTAGCGTTGGTTTTTTAGTTTCCGTTTCATTCGCCCATTTCCTAAAATGAAAATTATACGTTTATGTATAGAATTTTGAATTTTACATTTTAAAGTTAAGCTTATTGCATACCAATAATCCATTGTTATTTTATTTCATTTTAGATTCCCAGTGGAGCGATGAATATATTGATTTTACTATGATGTGTGTTTTTATTTTATTTATTAATTTTTTTTTGTGTCTGTCATCACGTTTTGGGGCAGTAAAAGTGTAAAAGTGCTTCGATTTTTGACTTCAGTACCTCGTTCGATCAGAAAGTGAATCTAGTTGGTACTTTTGGGGATCAAAAGTAAAAAATTCTAAATATTTTTCTAAATAATCGGGATAAACAAACTAAAAATTAATGGAAAAACGGGAAATTTTACGCACAATCAATTTTCGACAAAATAAATTTTGGTTTTTGATGTAACTTTAAAACAAATGACTATAGATACATGAAATTTTCACTGAATGTGTATATAAGTATATTCTATCCACCATGCAATTTTCATAAATGTTCGACTTAAGTTGAACTATTCATAGGCATTTGAAATTTTCGATCATTATTAGTTTTTTTTAAATTAATATTGGTAAAAATTTATTTTTTGGGTAGAAGATCTTGAAAATGTAATACAAGGTTTTAAACATATCGTTACATTAGCTGCAGTTGAAAAATAAAATAAATTCATAGTGACAATTTTTTTTATAAGCATTCAAAGTTTGAACTTTGACAAAATACGTAAAAATCACGAAAATTCGCAAATTATTTTAAGCTAGAAATTCATAAAAAATTTTCTTTTTAAATCTAAGATTTGAAAATTGAATACAAGATTTGTTATAAGTTTGTCAGTCTTTATCACAAGAAAAATGTCCACCGGAAATTCAAGTTAAATTTTTATGAGCATTTGAAATTTAAATTTTTACAACATTGGATTTTCATTGGATTTCACATTTAGTGATTTTCTTATTTTGGCGTAACTCTAAAACAAATGACCGCAGATACTTGAAATTTTCACTGAATGTTTGGATATAGACATTTTCTATATTAATATATCAGATTTGTTTTGAGCTGTTTACTGACATTTTAATTTTCAACTTTTTGGTTTTTTTTTCAATAAATATCGTTAAAAATGTATTTGTTGGGTTTTCATAAAAATTTTCTCTTTATATCTAAGATTTGAAAATTTAGTATAAGGCTCCTAAAATATTTTTACAATAGCAATTGAAAAGTAAAAGAAATACATAGTCACAATTTTTTTTACCAGCATTCAAATTTTAATTTTGATAACATACGTAAAAATCACAAAAATTCGCAAATTATTTTAAGCTAGAAAATTCATAAAAAAATTACTTTTGAAATCTAAGATTTGAAAATTTATATTAATCTATAATATATCCTAGACAGATAAACCGTTTCCGCTCAGAATCGTTTTTCGTATACAATGATATATCATTGGATTCAAATTTAATTCCATCCATTACAGTAACCCACTTGTAACCTACTGTACAGCAGGGCGACATCCACGAATTACCCGTTTTTTTTTTTTTAATGAAAATAAATAAATAAATAATAATAATACATAATAGATTAAATTTGTATAACCTGCGTGTTAAGTGGTAAGTCAACTTAAATTGATCACTATATTCGTCGTCTATTGAGGTACTTCTAGAAAATCTCCCCAAAATATTATTGTTTATCCAATCTGCATTTAGCTGCCATCATTGAATTAATAATCAAACACATCCAAAATACAATAGGCTCCGTCTGTTACTCTACTGTCCCTATTGAGTTCCTCGAGAAATTAATTCAATATAAACATTGATAAACTATTCTATAACCTGCGATACAAATAAATATTAACATTATTTTTGCCGCTTTTAATCATTACTTTATCATCGTTGAGGTAGACCAAAACGCAAAAATCGAAAAATCTGGGTGTAGCAAACGAACACAAAAGCCATATCCTTACATAATATAAATAATAAAAAATCATTCTCAATAATAATTCCTTCAAGTCCAACAGTATGGTCCATCTCCCCTAGAAAAATCCAATTATGACTGACGTGACAAAGTATTATGTTTAGATGGTACATTTTTTTATTTTTTTTTAATACAAAAAATATATCGTTATAAAATGGTCATTGAGCTTAAAATAAATATCAACAATGTATAAATTCAATGACTCATTTGGCGTACCTACTTGGTTATATTACCAGAAAAAAAAAATATATATTGATGGGAACATGAAGTGCATTTATGATGCATATCGTAACATTTATAATTTCATGAAACTCATGGTTTTATTCAACATTAAGTATTTAAGTGTCTTTTATAAAAAATTTTATGAAAATTAGAACCACATGATGTGTTTTATGACTCCTAATATTCTAAGCACGTTTTTCAGAACAATTTAATAAGTAGTACCTAACCTAACCTAACCTAACCTAATGCAATGATTTAATAATATAATCACTTTAAAATTTAGATCTTTAGCAATAATTATGTTCTGAAATATTAGAATAAATAAAATAATTTAAACTCGTTTATACACCTCTACTTAGTCTTTATTGCAAACTACAGCTATATGCATGTACTGATATACATAATACATTAATAATATAACAAATACAATTTAATTACAAATAAATTATGCATTTTCGCTAATCCACATTCCGTTTCTATATGACAACAAATACACGCAAAAATTATAACAAGGTCCACAACCAGACTAACTTGAATAAAGGTCAATCAGAACCTGTGAATTTTAGAACGATGCTTTACTAATAAAAATAAAAAATAAAAACTAAAATCTAAAAGGTATCAAACTTCGTGCTTTATATAACTGTATTTTTGGCCCGGATTTGAATCAACACTTATTTTCGAGTGTAAAATTATTGGAAAATAATCGATGAGAAAGTCGAGAACAATAAATAGCAATTAAGAATCTAATTTTAGAGTAGAATTTTTCAAAAAAAACACTTCGATGCTTCAATTATTACAATCATTGCTCCGCTCAGAATCTAAAATGGAAAAAATTATTCAACAATACGATAAGAACACTATTACGAGTGCTGAATATGTGAAGATGATGGCTCATAATTACTATGCAGATAACTTATAAATATATTTTAGATTCTGAGCGGAGCGATGAATGTATTGATTTTACAATGATTTGTGTCTGTGCACACATCAGGTTGTCAAAATAATTAAATAAATAATAAAAATGTATCATTTTAAATCTAAAATTTGAAAATTCAATACAAGATTCTTCATGAGTTTGTATAATATTTTATCAAATAAAAAATTATACTGGAAGGTCAAATTAAATTATTATGAGCGTTTGAAATACAACATTGGATATTCACTCAATTTCTCTTGTAATGATATTCTTATTTTTTTGTCATTCAAAAACGAATAACTGTAAAAACTTAAAATTTACACCTAATGTTTATTTTATCGATCGCTATACTTGATAAAATTGTCAAAATATTCAACTTTTTTAAAGTTATTTATAGACAATTGAAATTTTATGTTCTTTTTAGTTTTTTATTCTATAAATGTCAATAAAATTTTATTCATTGGATCAAAAAACTTTAAAATATTAAACAAGGTTCCTCATAAGTTGTTATAGTAGCAGTTGGAAAATATCAAAAATATGCAGGCTCTTTTTTTTTCGTGTAAAGTTCAAATTTTGACAAAATTTACTTAATTGTAAATTTACAAATTCTTTGGTTGTTAAAATTTTTAAAACGTTTAACTTTTATAGCTAAAGATTGAAAATTTAAAACAAGGTTCCACATAATAATAATATAGTCAATTCTGCGAAAAAAAATCTTAAAACTATACTAACGCAGTTTTTTTTTATAGTTATTTTAAGTTTAAATTTTGGTATTATAACATATTAATAACCAAGAATAACAATTTTAGTTATACCTATTGTTGTAATTTAAAAATATTATTCGTGGGTACCTGAAATTTCTAGAGTAATCTTTATATTCTAATTATAATAGGTGATCTTATCAATGTCTAAGTGAGTCGAGTACATAATGAATCTGATTTGATTAATTTGGAATTTATTTTATAGGTACCTACATTTTTTTTTTGAAAAATATAAACATAATAAATACAGCATAAAATACCCTAGACTGACAAACCGTCTCCACTCAGAATCGTTTTTCGTATACAATTGAATTCAAATTTAATATCACCCATTATAGCAACCCACTTGTAAACTACTGTACGACAGAGCGACATCCACTTAGCCGCTTTTTTTATTATTAACATTTTTAATCTAACAAAAGAAAAAAGAAATATAAAACTATAATTAATACCATAATATAAAAAAAAAATTAATTTTTCTATTTTTATTAACTAACCGAGTATACCAAAAAAACATTTTTGGAGCGCAGTGATAGCCGCCTCATCGGAGTTTCCTCTGGGCAATTCTAAATAACCATCATAAAATAAAATTTCTATTGGACAATTTACTACACAGAAATTTTAACTGAAAAATACTATCTAGCGAAATTTACAAATTTTTCCCTTCGTAAGGCGCAATAATTTACGTTTATTGGTCGTTTGTATATAGTTAATTTTGTTTAATTCGTCGTAGCCGATATTTCGTTCTAATCACAATAGGTATCCTTGCTGACACCTGTAAACATAATATTCTTTCCAATCCATAAACCTTCGTCTCCTCACAAACGCCCCATGGTATGTAAGTAACAGATCCCTACATCATGATAATTAACATCATAACTTGAATAATTACTTTTATTGGGATAATCAAAGATACATTTTCAGCAAATCATTGTATTTATTCGAGGATAGATATTGAAAAAAATTACTTATAAAACGAGTTAAAAGACCTTCAGTGTTTACCTACCTCTTATTCTTCAGTATATTATATGAGATATAATTTATAATCATAAATATAACCGCGTACTCAAAAATTATGATAATATGTAGGTTCGCTTAAATTATTTTATTTTATCAACAAAATACTTCTAGTTTTCACGTATACGTATATACACAACAAGTTATATTTTGTGCGATCTTATCGAGGAAAAAAAATGATTATTCTCACATGCACAATCACATACACGCACGTTTCCTTATTCCATAACATGTTATGATTTGAAACATTTTAAGGCATATAGTACAATATTAGAATATATTAAATATACTTATTACTTACTATATATACCTACAAATAATTAATAAATTGTATATTAATTTTGCAACTATATCCATAACGGTCTTTAAAACTAAAGCTGTTTAACGTAGCGATATAAAATATAAAACCAATCCACTAAACATTTAAAATTTTTTATACATATCACCAATACTGTTAATGCAAGGCCGAGATACTATTTTATTATGCTGTTTTAAATAAAAATGGAATATGTTTCTGGACTTAATTAGACTGGGATGTTTATTTTTTTTACATATCATAATTTATAATCAGTTGTGTCGGCTTCCTTTCAACCATAATGTAACTAATAACTATATGTATAATAATAGTTGCCATCGATCTCCATAATAATAATAATAGTGAATTTAAATGTCTCATTTAAAAGAAATATATTGAGTTCTCTAGGCTCTAGTGCACCAATAAGCACTTTATTAATTATTGTGTTTAGATGTTTAACTAAATAAAAATTATATTTAATTTTTTAGATAATTTACAACGCTACGTTATAATATATAGTTATTAGTTTTCTACCATATAAATAGCATCTATAGAACAGTGGTAGGACATATACCATGCATTGATTTTACTATAATTTAGGTATTTTATAGATTCTGAGCGGAGCGTTGAATTAATTGATTTTACTATGATGTGTTTTTTAATTTTTGTTTTGTATTTATCTAAACATTTATCGATATAATTATTCGATTTTCAACTTCAGTCCTTATATCTTTTCCGATGGGAAAAAGAATTAAGTTGATATAATATATGGGAGATCAAAATTCTCAGTAGTTTTAAAAAGTGCCTGGAAAAAAAATGAAGGAAGAACTGCTGAAATGTTTACGCAAAATCGGTATTCCATAAAATCGATTTTAATTTTTGGTCTAACTCTTTAAAAGACTACCGTAGACACGTGCATTTTAATTGAATGGTTATTTTAGTAATTATTCCTATACCTAAACCATACAACTTTCAAAACAAATTGACTCTTATGAAATTATCGATTTTCTATTAGTTTTTTTTAAATTTATGTCTATAAAAAATGTTTGCTTGGTCAAAAAACCTTGGAAATGTAATAGAAGGTTCCTCGCAAGTTGTTATAAGCGTAAATTAAAAATTGAGCGTAAATCCACAATAATTTTTTACTCAGGAAAATTTGCAAAATATTATATTACATAGTAATGAAGTGAAATATTTTGAGTGATTCTATACGTATAAATGATGAAATTCGGTATTAGGTAATATCCAATTAAAAACTATAAACTTAAAGCATTATGCTTATAAACAGTACTTTTCGATACTTTGATTATTTAATATAACTGTAGTTGTACATAACCAAACTTCCTACGTCTTATTATAATTATATGATCATTCATTGATTGGGTTGTTAATTATAAAACCGGCATGATAAAAGGCCGTTTTGATCTTGAAAATGTATTTCATTCTTTGAAAACAAATTACTTACGGGTTAATAATTGCAAATTTATAGACAATAATAATACATTACTTACAACGATAAAAGTATTAAAACATTAATTTATACATAATATAGTTAGCTATAACATTAAGCTTATCAGCTATCATAATTAAAATTATAACATTATATTAAATTCTTTTTAAACTGTTTCACTGAAACAAACTGTATTTTTTCCTAACACTGAAAATTGAATTAGTGGGTTGTAGATTCTATTTTACCCAAGTTGGTGGTGAAACATATATAAAAATTTGGATTATCTGTAGATTATAATGATACTTCGTCAGAAATATGACAATGAATTATTATACACACTTTTGGATTATTGTTTCTAGACAAACATATCATACAAAGTATCAGAATGTTTTGTAAATGATTTTTTCTGTCCTGATGACGAAAGATTAAAAAAATGTTGTGCTTACTTGACCGACAATGTTATGAATGAATAAAGTTTTATTTCCACCTCAATATTGGGCTGTTGCATTGGCAAGTTTGGCTAGAACAACTAACGATGGTCGGGACTCCTTCCACTCCTCTTTTAATCAAACATTTTAAAAGCCTACTCTATTATTCTTTTTTTTTTATTTAAGAGGACGCTACACCTGCATGTGTTGTCTCCGTCTT
This sequence comes from Diuraphis noxia, assembly GCF_037042655.1. Classification (NCBI taxonomy): domain Eukaryota; kingdom Metazoa; phylum Arthropoda; class Insecta; order Hemiptera; family Aphididae; genus Diuraphis; species Diuraphis noxia. The sequence goes on from NW_028301712.1 coordinate 83,158,725, forward strand.
ATAAGTGCGTAACATTGCAAAAACTGTTTCGCGCGGGAAAGAACCGAGAAAGCTACAGTTATAACTATGAAACGAAATTTTTCCCACATAAAAAGGAGAATTTTGTCTGTGCAATATCGTTTTTATTTTTTCGATAACAGAACTACAAAAAAAGTTATTCATGCTTAAAAAACACAAAATTAATGTATTATAAAACAATAAGAAATTTTTTTGTAGTTCTGTTATCGAAAAAATAAAAACGATATTGCATTGACAAAATTCTCCTTTTTATGTGGTGAAAATTTCGTTTCTTAGTTATAACTGTAGCTTTCTCGGTTCTTTCTCGCGCGAAACAGTTTTTGCAATGTTACGCACTTGTAAGATTGAGACAACACATGCGGGTGTAACGTCCTCCTCAACACCGGGGTTTTATTGGCGTTTCAAAATACATTCTATTATTATTTATTTCTTTCTACTGTACCATTATATATATATATATATTTATCGATGTAGATTCCTGAAATTTCTGTAAATATTGTAATTAATTACGCTTACCAATTGTCTAAATGTTAAATACTGTTATTATTTTATTTTTATTTTAATAAGGTTGATGATCATGATGTTTATCAGGAACAGCTTATAATATCTATAAAATAAATCCTATTACTCTTTCCATGGTTAACTGTTCTTATTAATATGGAGTTTAAATAGATATTAGCATAAAAATTAAATAGGTATATCAAAATTTTAAGAACGCCTCGTGATTCAAAAAATGTGGAATGCCAACTTTTTTTTAATGTTCACTAAACCTTTTTTTAAATTTTGTGTTAAGCCAATTATGTGTTTAAATATTTAACTTTCGGTTTACATTAAAAACATCGTTGATTTTTTAATTAACATTATTTAATAATATTGGATATTATTTTTTGCTTAACTTTTACCTTGAAATGCTTTCAAATAATTTCAGGTTGAGCTGTATAGACCTATAACGCCGTCGCGGAGCAAACCGGATATTTTGGAAACTGGAACACAAACGAAATAATCGACTACGTTTCGACCATGGTTATACCTTATACAGACGGTCAAGTCTAAACAAATATGTTTATTATCTTGCAGAAATAAATATAAACGCATAAATATATATATATATATATATTTGAGTATAAGGTAACTGAAAAAGTGGCTTTACTGGAAGCCTCTTTAATCCGTCTTTTTATCAATAAATTCATCCATATTTTAGATTCTGAGCGGAGCGATGAATGTATTGATTTTACCATGATGTGTGTTTTTTTTTTTTTTTTTTTTTTTGTGTCTGTAATCACGTTTAGGGGCAGTAAAAATGCTTCGATTTTTGACTTCAGTACCTCGTTCGATCAGAAAGTGAATCTAGTTGGTACTTTGGGGGGTCAAAAGTAAAAAATTCTTAATACTTTTCTAAATAATTGAGAAAAACAAACTAAAAATTAAGGGAAAAACGGGAAATTTTACGCACACTCATTTTTCGACAAAATCGATTTTGGTTTTTGATGTAACTTTAAAACAAATGACCATAGATACATGAAATTTTCACCTAATGTTTATATAAGTATATTCTATCCACCATGCAATTTTCAAAAAATTTCGACTTAAGTTGAACTATTCATAGGCATTTCAAATTTTCGATCATTATTAGTTTTTTTTTAAAATTAATATCGATAAAAATTTATTTGTAAGGCAGAAAAGCTTGAAAATTTAATACAAGGCTCTTACATATTGTTACAATAGCAGTTGAAAAATAAAAGAAATTCATAGTCACAATTTTTTTTTATAATCATTCAAAGTTTGAATTTTGACAAAATACGTAAAAATCACGAAAATTCACAAATTATTTTAAGCTAGAAATTCATAAAAAAATTTCTTTTTAAATCTAAGATTTAAAAATTTAATACAAGATTCCATACAAGTTTTTCAATCTTTATCACAAATAAAAATTCCACCTGTAATTCAAATTAAATTTGTATGAGCATTTGAAATTTAAATTTTTACAACATCGGATTTTCACTTTTAGCGATTTCCTTATTTTGGTGTAACTCTAAAACAAATTACCACAGATACTTGAAATTTTGACTGAATGTTTATATAGGCGTGTTATATATTTGATAAAATTTTCAAAATATTTAGATTTGTTTTGAGCTGTTTACTGACATTTTAATTTTTCAACTTTATTAGTTTTTTTTTCTATAAATATCGATTAAAATTTATTTGTTCGGTAGAAAAGCTTGAAAATTTAATACAAGGCTTCTAACACATTTTAACAATAGAAGTTAAAAAATATTAAAAATTCGTAGGCACAATTTTTTTTTATAAGCATTTAAAGTTCAAATTTTGACTAAATACGTAAAAATTACGGCAATATTCAAATTATCTTAGATAGAAATTCATAAAAGTTTTCCTTTTTAATTCTAAGATTTGAAAATTTAATACAAGGCTCCTAACATATTTTTACAATAGCAGTTGCAAAATAAAAGGAATACATAGTCACAATTTTTTTTTTAAGCATTTAAAGTTTGAGTTTTGACAACATATTATGTAAAAATCACGAAAATACAGAAATTATTTTAAGCTAGAAATTCATAAAAAATTTTCTTTTTATATCTAAGATTTGAAAATTTAATACAAGGCTCATAATATATTTTTACAATAAAAATTGAAAAATAAAAGAAATGCATAGCCACAATTTTTTTTTTACAAGCATTCAAAGTTTGAATTTTGACAACATATGTAAAAATCACGAAAATTCGCAAATTATTTCAAACTAGAAATTCATAAAAAATTTTCTTTTTAAAACTAAGATTTGAAAATTTTTAATAATCTATAATATATCCTAGAAAGATAAACCGTCTTCGCTCAGAATCGTTTTTCGTATACAATGATATAATATCATTGGATTCAAATTTAATTCCATCCATTACAGTAACCCACTTGTAACCTACTGTACACCAGAGCGACATACACGACTTACCCGCTTTTTTTACTTATTGTTCTATACCTATTAGTTATTACCTAATTAGTAACAGATTGTAAATTTAAATTGTAAAAAACAAATATTGCAGAAAAAATTGTATAAATGTGATGAATGCATGCATGCCATGCCATGGGTGGTCCAAAAGAACGCAGTCTGCAGATGTCGCCGACTTTAGTGAGCTATCTAAAAACATCTGATGGGTAGCCGGGTGGGTACATGATATCGTGCATGTATTGAACATGGATACAACATATGTCTATTTACAATAAATATATAAATTCAATTTTGTTTATAAATTAATTGATTTTGATTTTTTAAATGAACACTTAATAATTGGGTATACTACATTCATATTATCAAACACTATATTCAGAATATAATTGTACCTATAACCTATGTATAGTAGTGACTTACATAAAGATGCCCAAACTATTTACTTTTTTACATTTTTTTATGAATGTCTACAAAGAGATTTCTTATTTGCCGATTTTTTTTCCCAGTGTGTGAGTTTAAGTTTATAATTTAGTAGGTACACACTTAAATATACGTAATACAATACTGGTATTAACTATTTTATTATACATTAACCAAAAAATCTGATTTGCATTTAAGACGAGAGGACGGATATATAGGGTTAGATGGCTAGACTTTATCGTTTTAGAACACTTAACACCAATTATTATTAGGTATAAAGGTATAATGGTTCTTTTATGTTGTTAGAACCATTTTTATAGTGGATATTGATAAATAGTCTCCAGCACGGGATAATCGGATTCTTCGGGTTAGATTTTGAAGGTTTTACTGTTTTAGAATCTATAGTCGCGATGTATGGACTTACGTAAGTCTGACTATATAGGTATACAAAGACTTCGTGATAGAATAATACTGACCGGCCCGCCATGATTGCAATTAATGAACGCACCATCCGGTTACAGTAGGTATACCAGGATACGAAATAATATTAGGCTGCGGGAAACATAATATAGGTACCTACCTACTGTATAATATATTACTGCTGCCGAGGTCCCTAACCGTTTCCAACTTGAGCTTAAACTGAAATGCCTATAGTGAGTTACACTGATTAGTGAACGTAGGTATACCTATTCAGAATATGACTTGTGTATAGGTGCTACAGACGCGGATTTTCGCTCCAGTTCACCGCGGACATTTAATAGCGATACATTTTTAATCACGAACCGTGATGAAGTTTTTCATAAAATATTATAATATTTTAAATAAAATACTATGCTCTAAAACAGTGGTTCTTAACCAGTGTTCCGCGAAAGCTTAAAATCGCAAGAGAGAGAGAGAGACCGCTGGCGGCTGGTACTCTAAAGATAATTTTCTAAGGGGTTCCGCATGAAAAAAATATTATTATTTGGTGTTCCGTGGTATCAAAAAGGTTGAGAAACACTGCTCTAAAATATTATGTTTATATATTTTACAGTACACTACCTATAATACTATATAATAAGAGCATCGGTTAGAATGAGATACAGATAAGTCTACTGATTACAACGACCAAGCAGGTAGGTCCCGTCTCTCAGCATATATTATGGTTGTATATGTAAAAATATGTACAGTAATATTATGTTGTTTTTTTTTTTTTTTTTTTTTTTTTTTATTAAAGTAGAAAAAAAGAAAAAATATACAATCTGTATAATATAAATACAATAAGTAATTTGGATAACAATTTTTACCAGACTGGACGGCTTGAGGGAATGGAGAGTCCATTGACACTACTTCCAATATGAACTTAATTTAAATTTAATTTAATTGTATAAAATATATGTATTTATAATATATAATTTCGGTTAGAAAATCACGTGGCTATTTTCGTTTGAGACGACGGGGAGGGTTGTCAGGTAGTGTTCTAGATGCTAGCCTGGCGACTAGGGGATTAGGATGATTTAGGACGTTTTTGTAAAAGTTATTATAGTTATGCAAAGCTAGTGCAGATATCGTTGGATCGTTGAGATCATGAATAATTATTAAAGCATCACGATTATGTTGATCTCTCAAATTGAATGAATCAACTGGTTCCGATTATGGACAGTAATCAATGGTAACTTTCTTTAAGTTAAACTATTTAATTATAAAAAATTATAAATAAATTATGAACAAAAATGTATGATGAAATATATACTTTCGTCGTCGATCATGATTCATGATGGGATATGACAAGGTATTGAATGTTTATATTAATTAATGTTTATATAATCCGTTAATTATTTCAGTTGCCAATCGCAATTGACTTATATAGATTCTGAGGAACGTATTTATTTTAAATACCTAACAATGTAAACTTATTTCCCTAAACGGCTTCAATCTACAACTTTAGTTCTGGTTAGCAAACACCATAAGATAACTGGTAATATTTGTAGCCATCATAATATGTCGGAAATTCTCATAATTTTTAATAATTTGGATTTGAGATTAATAAACATAAAATCACAGGTATTTACACCATTAGTTTTCGAAAAAATGTATGATTTAAACTTATAATGAAATTATACTTATTAATTTGAAATTTTTTATAAAAAGTAAATAACATGAAATATTTTAACGATAAAATGTATAAACATTAATAAAACTAAAAGTATATATATTTTTTCTTAGATTATATTTTACCATCTTTCAAAATTTCAAAATTCTCATTATTATTACTGTCATTTTATAGGATATTACCACTCCCAATTATTTGTCAAATATGTCAAAACTACTCTTGTGCAAAGAATATGTATAGGTTGTAGATTTATTTCAATAAAAAAAAAAGATTATGTTTCGTCATGACTTCAAATTATTTAAACGAAATAATTTCGAAAACGGTTATACTTTTTTAGATTAATTAATTATTATACCTATTGTTAACAATAAATTAACATAATCATCCAGTATAGTGGCAACGCGTGTCTTAGACGGCATTTGGTGAACATACTAAGAGATGGTGTAAAAATAAACACCAATCAAAATATAAGAGTTAATCCCCTCCGTTATTGCTTTGTTAATAATTCTACACTTTCAAATGGCTTTTCTTAAGCAACTAAATATTTGTATGAGTGTAAAATATGTTAATTAACATAATGTCATAATATGCCGAGAATGAGCATTAACAAGTCGAACCTAAATTAAATTGTAATATGACTAGGTATATAAATTCAGTCTTAAATTTAATAAATAAATATTTCAAAAACATGAAATCCAACTTTATTTAGTACATGGAAATTTACAGATGGAAATTTAGGCAATTTAACTCATTGAAGACCACATTTGTATGAAATTGAACATTTAAATTATAATAATAACGATTTTATTATTTTGCTACGATTCAAAAGATTATTAATATACCTATAGTAATACTAGGCTAGTATTAGTGGTATTAAATTTTCTAGTAATTACGTACATTTTTATTTTGTATGTATGATGCAAATTTTAAAATATATTAATTAACTTTCAGCTCTAAATACTTTTAATTATACCCATGAACCTATTAACAACATTCTTGCTATGCGGTACTACTGAAAAATAACAATGATGCATATGATTTACGTATAAACAGTATTAAAGATACAAAAATATAAAAAAAATATTACATTAATATAATAATAACTAATAAAATTACGACTTAATACTCAATGTTTTTTGATAAAAATTTATTAAATGCATCGTATTAAATTAAATAAAATAACTGACGGTAGAATAACTAAACTATACATAATACTACATACCTAAATTGAAAATATTTTTGATAATAGATAAGCCGTGAACCTTTGGAATCGTTTTTTGTATTGTATGATTATTATCTAATTATTCAAATTTAATACATTCATATCAGTGACCTAGACCAAGCCAAACACTTAGTCAATAACAAGGTATATTTCTATTTTATAGTAGAGGCATACAGCTGTTCGACTTCTCCTGTTTTCTCCGTCAAAATTAATTGTAAATTAAGTTGCAGCCTATCCCAAATATATTTATGATCGACACGTCTAATTAAAAATTATTATTAGAACAACATAATTCTTTATCACTTTATAATTTTTAGATTCTGAACGAAGTGATGAATGTATTGATTTTACAATGATGTGTGTGTTTTTTTTTGTCTGTGTACAGCATAACTAGTCGAAATAATGCTTCGATTTCAAACTTTGGGGGTGGTTTCCGATGTAAAAGTGAATATCCTTGGTGCATTATAGAGGTCAAAAGTAAATATTTTCCAACAGTTTTCAAAATAATCGAGAAAAACAAAAAAAAAGTGACAGAAAAACTGGAATTTTTACTCAAAACCAGATTTCGACCAAATCGATTTATTAATATGGTTGTAATTCAAAAACTTATCACTGTAAATACTTGAAATTTTCACCAAATGTTTATGTTAGTGTTCTCTATATACAGTTTAATTTTCAAAAATTTTTGACTTTTTTTGAGTTATTTATAGACCACTGAAATTTACACTTTTTTTGAGAATTTTTTTTTGAAGTGTCGGTAAAAAAATGTTGGACGATCAAAAAAACTTGAAAATTTAATACAAAGTTCCTTATGAGTTGTTCTTATTGTAGCTAAAAAAAATTAAATATCGTTAATCACAATTTCTTTTTATAAGCGTTATAGTTCAAATTTTTACGAAATCTGTCGAAAACGCGAAAATTTGCAAGTAATTTCGAAGTTGAAAAATCATAAAATTTTTTGTGTTTATAACTAAGGATTAAAAACACAACACTAAGTTTTCCGTAAGTTTTCCTTCAAGTAGCTATAGAGAAAACTCGAAGCATCATTATAGGAAAAATTTTAAGTGCGTCTGAATTTTAAATTTTTACTAAATAGCGTAACGATAACGATTTATCCTCAAACGATTTTAAATATTTGTTATTATTCAAAAAGTATAAGTCATAGATACTTGAAAATTTTACCAGTTATTTAGATTGGAATTTTCTTTACATGATTTAATTTTCAATATATTCTGACTTTTTTGAGGTATTTAAAGACAACTGAAATTTTCAATTTTTCTGAAAATTTTTTTTTGAAGTGTCGATAAAATTTTTTCGGTCCTATCAAAATACTTGAAATTTTAATACAAAGTTTCTCATAAGTTATTTTTATAGTGATTAAAAAATTATAAGAATACATAGGCACAATTTTTTTTTTTATGAGCATTCGAAGTTCAAATATTGACAAAAATTCATCAAAACCATGAATATTTGCAAATTATTTTGTAGTTCAAAATTCATAAAATTGTTTGTATTTATATCTAAGGTTAAAAAATTCAACACTAAGTTTTACATAAGTTCTGCTTCAAATAGCTATAGAGAAAATTTGAAGCGTCATTATAGGAAAATTTTTTTGAGCGTTTGAGTTTTAAATTTTTATGAAATCAGGTATATGTATATCTATGATAATATAAGGTATTATGAATTGTGATAACTACATGCAATGTTTTTGGAAAAATTGATTAACCATGCATTATTCAAAATGCGTCCTATTTGAAAAATAATATATTTGTTTCAAAATAGAATATATGACAATATTTAAATATATGATATCCTAGACTGACAAATAATCTCCGTTCAGAATCGTTTTTCGTATACAATGATACATATCATTGCATTCAAATCTAACCTACCTTACTCAGAGATCCACCCCACCACCTAATGTACAGCAGAGCGACATCCACACTTAACCGCTTTTTTTTTTTTTTTTACATTAAAATTTTACGAAAATGTAAATACTTTATATAGAATATAGATAATACGCATAATATGAAGTTATATACATTGAAGAAGTATGATAGACGATTTATTAGGTACATTGAGACCCTATTTAATAACCTTAGAAAAATACACCTATTAAAAGTTAAATACATATGAATTGATTGATGCTTATTGCGTTCACTAACGAGAGTAATAACTATAGAACAGAAAAAAAAACAATTTTAAAATAATACCAAGTACATTGTAGATATTTTATAAAATTTTAATAGATTGTACGAGTAGTGAGCAAAAAACAACATTAACGTTAATACATATTTTACAGTCACGTTTGACTTAAGCGTCGATGTGAGTTTGAAGTGAATACAACGCAGAAAAATAGTATTATTCATTACAAAAATTGCTCAAAAATGAAACATTATTATTGAACAGTTTTAATACTATTTCAGTAAAAATCAACAAACTGCCACGGCGCATTTGATCGTAGAACATAAACAACATCAAAATTTTTAGCCATCAAATAATGTAATTCTGATTTGATATATTATACCGGGTGATTCTTTTATCATTGAACACTCATTTCAAAAATTAGTAATGTTTTTGAAAATATTTTTTTACATAGCTTCAAGTTGTTCAAAAACCAACGTTTTTATTAAAAAATTTTATTTTTAAATATTTTTTATCCTTATGATTTTTTAAGTTTTTTACTTTTTAGAGTGACAACATAGAGTTTTAATTTCATATTCCAAAGCAGAATATTTTTCTAAGTATTTTGATTGATAAAAATCAAATTTAGGACGAGTAGTTTATGAGTTATAAGTATTTAAAGTTTAGATTGGCAGAGTGGAGTGGTACTGGGTTACCCCGCAAAATATTTGTCCACTACTCCGCTCGTCTAAACTTGAAATACTTATAATTCATAAACTACTCGTCCTAAATTCGATTTTTATGAATCAAAATACTTAGAAAAATATTCTGCTTTGGAATATGAAATTAAAACTCTATGTTGTCATTCAAAAAAGTGAAAAACTTTTAAAATCATAAGGATAAAAAATATTTAAAAATATAATTTTTTAATAAAAACGTTGGTTTTTTTAACAACTTTCAACAAGGTATGTAAAATAATATTTTCAAAAACATTAATAATTTTTGTAATAATGAGTGTTCAATGATAAAATAATCACCAGGTATAGGTAATATAGAATCTTCAACAGTGCTTGAATATAATTCGCATCCATTAAAAATTTGAAGTCAGCGAATAGGTAGTATACCACGAAATAGATAGGTAATCGAAATGACGAAATGTGATTTTCGTTATGGCTGGTCGACTATCGCGTTTATCATTGTACGTCATTCCGTCGATCGCGATTATGTTATGATGTTATGGACGTGATACCCACATGTGTTGTCTCCGTCTTACAAGTGCGTATAAATAGCAAATTTTACGCTCAGCAGAACACGTGTAACTCTGTCGGTTTAAAATTTAGAGCGAATTTAACCTCTGATAAAATGTAAAGGTAACATTATTACCTAGGGCTTATCGTAGGCTTTTTATTATATTTTAATTGAAAGCGAGCTATGAATGTTTTAAGATGATGATGATGATGATGATGATGTACAAAAATTTACAATTTTGAAATACTCATGACTCGCTTAAAAAAATTAAAATATAATATAAAATCCCCATGAGAAACCCCAGATACACCAACCAATATGCTAAATATATGTGGCATCGCAATCACAATAATTAAGGCTTAAGCACATTTTTGAAGAAAGCAAAATATACCAAACCAAATACAAAGAGAAGAACTAGACATAAGCCACGACATTGGAATAAGTCTAGGTCCAAACCCTGACGATGAATCCAATACAATAGAATTTTTCAAAACAATAAAGATAATAAACCTACTGTAAGTCAAAACTAAAAATATTGTAAAACTATTTAAGATATATACTATATTTATTATTGTATAATTGTATTTTACTAAAAATATAACGCTAGTCAGTGGCCTGTGTTGTCGAAGCGGAAATTTATTTATGTTAATTTTAAGATCAATAAAAAAAAACCCCAGATATTAATGTTACCTTTAGATTTACTATAAATTATTAGTAAAAATGTATTCACTAGAAAATATTTTTAACTAACAGAGTTATACGACGTGTTCTGCTCAGCGTACAAATCGCCATGTTACGCACTCGTTAGACGGAGACAACACATGCGGGTATCACGCCCTCTTAAGTACCTGACATAATAATAATACAATATTATTAGGTCTATATTCGAATATTATTATTTACGTGTTTACGCGGAAAATTTTTATGTGTTGTTTACAAATGAACAGAGCGGCCGTCTCGCGGTACAGCTGCCGCTATCGCCGGTTATCAGCGTCGTAGAAAATGATTTGAATTTGACCATTACACGAGAAATATTATCAAAAACAAACCGGTCCAATTAGTGTGACGTCATGGCTAGATTTACCAGACGCTTCTGCATGTCGACCCGTCGACCGTCCGTTGTATCGCACTATCGCAGTATCGCCCCGTTTCAGTTGGTCGGTAAGTGTCGGGTGTTTCACGTGTGTGACACGACTTATTTTAAAAGTACGACTATTGCACTCGGTTGTGTTCATTCGTTTGTTTGGTTTTAAATTTTTTTTTTTTGTTTTTAAAACACAGTTCATTAGTTTTTTGGTTCCAAGTATTATTATTGGCGACGGCGGACACGCGTAAATCTTCGATACAACATTGCATTTAAAACTAAATCGTGTGGTTTTACTACTAGCCTAAAATAATATATCTACGTTTTTTTTTTCTCTTTCGATTGTACGGTTTTTTCATGACACGCACACGTCGTCGAAGCAGTTGTAGTTTTGTGTGTTGGTGACAACGATTATTATTATAATTTTTTTTTTTTTTGTTCACTAACCTTTCACGGATACAAATTATCATACACAGAAATGTGCGATTTACGAATCAACAACGGAGAGTCCATGTTCGACGACATGATACTAGACGAATCGTTCCATCCATTTTTCGGTAAGTAAAAAAAACATTTTCTTTCACGGTTTATAATTTCAGACGTCAAAATGTTATTATGAATTTTCATACAAATATTGTAAGCGTGTAATAATAATATTTTGTTTGAAAAAAAATTGTTAGTTACATAATATATATTTTTAAAATATAATTAGTACTGTCTAAGTTCTGGTGCTTGAATTTTTCAAAAATATCATGTTGATAGATAGCAATTATAATTTCAAAACATTTTTAAATATATACTGTGCAAAAGAATTTTAATTAAAATTCTTTAGGTCTTATCATTAAGTTGGATTCTTAAACAGTATTGACTACTTAAATTTTAAGAAAGTGTGTACGTAAGAATATTAGAAGTACCTACCTATTCTAGTGTTGTGTCTAGTTTATTTTAAAATAAAATTATCTTAACAGGATAATTTTTTAAATATTAACTCGGAATGTTCAAAGTGATTACTCGTTTTGAAAATTTTAATTGGAATACTTAAATAATGTTAATGTGCGTTATGAACTTATGAACCACGTGGCGCGCAATTGTCTTCATTAAGTCATCAGTTTTGATTTAAATACATGTATTTAATGATCCTACAACTAATAATCATGTTACTAACGTGACGTTAGTCGAATGAGAAAATAGTTATTAATATTTATTAATCACATCTATGATCATTGTTACGTAATAATATTATTATCTTATCAAATAAAAGTTCGAATTACAACCATGTACCTAGTAATGATAATATGAACAAGGTATTCTCTTCAATACAAGACTATCTCTTTCAAGCTTCGCCAAAGTACAATCTTCACCTAATTTTCTTAATTTCTTTGGTTTCCTTGTCTCGTATTTTTTTTATCCGACGTCTGTGATTACTTTTAAAAATAATTGTCGTGCTGTAGGTTATTCAAAATTAATGGTATTCTAACTTGAGCACATCACGCGTGACTATAATTTGGTAGGCTAGTCCAATAAAATCTGTATACACGTCACAACATAATTGTACTGGTTTTCAGATATCTTTGACCGTATGTGAGCACTGAAAGCCTGAACAATTATACTGTAATTCGATTCTTAGAATACCAAAAATATAACCAATATGCAGTAAAACGCAAATTACAAATTATTTTTGACGATAACAACAATGATATTCTTAGTATCCAAGTTTATATAATATGTGATTCGTATTATAGAGGTATAATACCTACCACTAATATGGCTATTTTTGATTTATAATTATTATTGTCAACGGCTTATATAGCAAACAGTTTTTAATTTTGTACTTCCACTCTAAAATAACTATATCAGCAGATCATATATTATCATCATAACTAATGATTGTATACACATATTTTTGTCAATGGTTAACAGGTAATGTACCTATAATAATTCCGTATTTTAATACACAAAATTGCGTTTAATATAATAATCTTTAGCCAAAGGTGCATCATCAAAACTAATTACCGCCGTTCTCGTTTTTATCAAATTGCTTAAATGTAAATCTAATAACAAACCAAACATATTATGATTTATTGTACAGATAGTGGTTCTAATCTAATAAGTATCTAATAAGTAATAAAATAACTATAATAATATTCACCGATTTACTAAAAGTTTAAATCTTAATATTGAGTTATAAGTAGGTATATCATAATTTTCTGAATTAATGATGTTTATTAAAAATTGTTCACCGCAGTTTTTGCAATAATTAGTTAATATTTCAATAATTTTAAATAGATTTTGATATTAATCCTATTAGGTATACGATCGAACATTTTGTTAAAACCACATTTAAATTATTTAACCGTCTAAATTGACTTTATTCTGCACACTCAGCATTTTTAAAAGACAAGTCAATCAGTTATATACGATACATAATTTATCTCCATTTATCTGCGACATGCCACACATTATTTTGAACAGTCCTATAATTTTCGCACAATTCAAAAGTCTTCTCGCTTTTGTTAATTCCAATAAATTTATCAGTCTCTCTTTTTTTTCTAATTCATATATTATTTTTATTTGCCATGTTGCTTTTAAAATATAATTTTTCTTATTAATATTTTAATCGATTAAATTTGTCAATTTTGTTTACCGCTAAAATACTTGTTAAAAATGATAGATCTCAGTCTCTATAATATGCAGGTAACTGTATGTATATTTTTAATTTTTACGAATTAAACGAAATAATATCTTAACATTAGACACTAATACTACATACGATATTTCATAATATTAACTAATAACTATTAAACTAGTTTATGGAAAAATATCTACCCATTGCTAATGTAAATAAATGATAGTACCTATAGAATGCATTTTATGTTGTCTCGAAACACGTCGCAATACCAAAATTTACCATAAATCGTTTATTCAAAAACCAGTTTTAAGTTTTTAACCAACGAAGAATAAAATAATGATATACGATAAACACGAATTTATCTACCTACATCAAATATTGGCGATGAGCATATGTCGTCCATGCCAATATTGAATATACTTACTTAATATGTAATATTACGGTTTTTACTCCACAATTACTACCAATTCTTGTTTATTTTGAATTTTAGACATACCCAATTACCCAATTCTATAATAATAATATTAAATTTACCAAATATCAATAGGTACACAAATCAATATTATGAGCTATAAAGCTATAACCTTAAAAAGAGGTCCAAACCTATGGAATAAGAAATGTATTATCTTTAACACATCAACATTTGCTGATTGTCTGCAAGCATGTGCTATTGAGATAACCTACAGTTCAATAATATTATTATTATATTTAAACATATTGTAAATATGATTGTGAATTGTGTTGTTGATCTCTTCACTAAACTGGTAAGGTGAAAACGTATCATCCGCGTGTGTTGCCTATACGTCCTACAAGTGTGTAGGTAGGTAATAGAACATTTACGTCGAGCAGTACATAATATATTTCCCTAACTTTGTTGGTTTTATTAATACATTTTATTTACATGTCATAAACTTAAAGGTAATACCATCTTCATGGTTTCTTTAAAAAAAGTTAATACATTTTTTATATATCATTTTAATTCTTTTGAAACGAGTAATGAACATTTTAAGATTTTTATATTATATTGTCATATCGACTCACTTTAAACTAAATTATCGAAAAAAATGTTCTAATAAACCACAGAAAGTGGTTTAATTTGGATAAAATTTGGTACCTAGTTTTAATATCTGGCTTAATAGTTGAGTGAATTCGAGCGAATATTAAAACTAACAAAGCAAACTAAATAGTTAAAGTATGATAACATCTGAACGGCTGATATACGGCCCTCGATACGCACTTGTAAGACCGGAGAAGACACTTGCTGGTGAAATGTCAGTTAAAATATGTTTAAATACCTATAATAATAGTATCACTGACAATAACTATTATGTTGTTGGATTGTATTAGTTATAGACGAGTTGAATCTATGATTTATATTATATTACAAACAATGGTCTTCAATTATTTATTCTGTATTATGGATATTGAAATGTTGACGAACTGCGCACATAATATATATATTATGTTGTGTATATTTCGTTTGATATTCACACAATCAAACAAGGAATGTTTATTAGTTTTTAATATTAATGTTTACAACAGTGCTCGTCTGCGGCCAGTCGGGACGAAATTTAGATTAACTGTAAATTGTCACCAAAAGTGTGTGTATAGATCTGTAGACAGTAGACGCGTAGTAGGTATTGGCGTAATTTTTGTGTGATATGGTGTGCTTATTTATGCTGGCGGTTTTCCCAATTCACCGACAATCAGTATTCGCATCGTTTAGTAAAATTTATAAATAATAATTTATGCATTATATACTCAGTAGTCAGTAGGTACATATCTGATATAAAAAAAAAAAGAAAATATCATAACATATTACAATAATATAAATAAAATATATATTTAAAAGCCGCAGTCACCAACACTTTTTAAATTTTTTTTATACATATATATATACACTATAATATAATATAAGTATTAATCAATGTCAATGATCTTTTGATGATAGGTTTAACGATAAGAGAAGTTCTGATATTACGAAAGTCGTACCTTACTGTGCCGTAGCGAAGGGAGTAATCAAAAAGCAGCTGTCTCTCAATTTTTTAAGAGGTTTTCGATGGTTGGTGGGTTATTATTAAGCTTCATAAGAATGCTGTACCTACAACTCAACCCTATTAAAGCAAATAGTACAAAGTAGCCTTTCAAAAATATTGTGTCTCATTTTATGTTATTTAAATTAATCTTATAATTATTTGTATTGTTTTAAAAAATGTTTGCATGTAACAATCACCCACCCGAAATAAATGTTTTCTACAGGATAACTTTTAAGAGAGATACATATGAAGACCCAGTGTTCAAGTATAGTTATTGATGGATTGCTTCTGGGTGTGTCTTGGTTGGTGGATAGGCGGGTGGGTATCGAAAAATTGACTTGCCTCTGATAATAATTAAGTTCGCCATATCACTGATATTATAGATAGTGCCTTAGATAGTATTATAGTAGCGTTACCTTATTAGTATTGCGTTGTGAAGGAGTGCTTAGTTGTTTTTTGTGGTTGTTGTTGGACTTTAATGTTAATAACTATTAAAAACTGATTTTTTGGTTAATGAACTGGATAGAGTCGCATTTTTAGTAATACAAATGATTATATTTTAATAATTTTAAATGTTTAAATTTTCATTCACCTTAGTTGGATATATTTGTGTACGAACAAACTAATACTTTAATAATAGCGGTAGACTACCAAAAAGTCCGTGTTTAAAAAGTCCGATACAGGTACGTCATATAATTAGATAAAAGGAAAAATTAATACTTAATTTAATTAAGAAATAATTTTAATATATAATTATATTTTATTTGTATGATTAATTATTTTGATTGTTTTATATTTATTTATATATTTATATATTATAATTATTATCATTGATTTTTTTTGATAATATAATATTATACCGGACTTTTTAGGCTTAGGACTTTTTTACCTCGGACTTTTTTTCCGCGATTCAATAATAGCTACCCCAAATAATTATCTTCCGTGTTTCCTTTATATTGTTTATTTTGACCTAGTTTAAAAGTGATTAAAATATCATATTTTTGCATCATGTATGGACCAACCTATTTTTTTTATTAATAATATTCATTTTTGTTTTTAAAGAAAAAACGATAAATTATTAAAGTGTACCATTGAATTAATATAAATATAACCAATTATGGGTGAAAAACCATTAACCCTATATTATTTTTTTATGGTTTTTGGGCTGTTTTAATATAAAATAATGATTATAATATAGACATAACATTTAAGACAGCTAATGATTTATAAAAAATAACGACAAAATATTCTATTTTTGTCGATTGCTACTAGCTTAGACTAATTGAAAACCGAGGTTATTTGATACAAAATAATCCGATAGCCTAACCATTTCCGTTTAAATGGGTCAAAGGCGAATGAGTATAATCACAGGCCAACAGCGAAGTTGATAATATGTTTATACTGCAGTGAACGGTAATGACGATGATATTTTTCGTTCACGAAATAATTCAACTGATAATATGGCTACGTGAATATTACGCTCCTGTGCATATATATATAACAATAAAATACGAACGACGGAATATTATCATGTTCGAATTTCGCATTCGACAGTCGTGGTCAGAGTGCAATACATTTGTTTTTTTTTTCGGCTTTTCGTACGTACTCTTGGTACTCGCGTATAATATACCACATATACACAGGTTGTTCTATGTATTAATGAGACGTGTTGGTTCGCTTCTTCTAAGGAGGGTGTCGTATCCGACGACGACGTATTCCACGATATTATGCGTTGGTAAGACGGAGTCGGCATCCAGGTACCGATGAAGTCCTTTAAACCGTAAACGAAACGAGTGACGTGTGGATAATTGTTCAGCCATCAATGGATTCCCACGAAACACGATACTTCCACACCAATTCTCAAGAAATCCGAGAACACAAAATCGTATAGGTAGTAGCTAGGTAGGTGTGTATAAACAACAGAGGCTTCAACGAGTCTCTATTAGTTTTTGAATCCGTATATACTTGAAACAACTCATCAGACTTCAGCTGAATATAGGTACTTGTATTATCACGCGTGTTGTAGGTACCAGATATACATATATTATATAGGGACACTGGTACACATATATTACAACTGCATTAAGATTTTTTGGAATCGAAACAAAATTGATTTTGATCGTATCAATGTCGTAGGTTTAACCTATTATAATGGACAATATTTCAAAATTTACCTATAGAAATATTGTATGCGATATTATACAATTTATTACTATTTATATGGTAGGTCGTACGGGTGCATCAACCTTCGGTGGTTTGTTGGTAAATAAAATATGCATGTTTTCGTCTGATAATAATGTTATTCGTACGCTTGAAGTACAGAGTCCGTCAGAACAAACGCATGTTTTTCAAAATAATGCTACGCTCAAAGTAATTTCAGTGAAAAATGTTTTATTATATCAAAAAATGCATACGCATTTATGCAGTTTTTTTATATGTAACAAAATGTAGGTTTTGAATATAATAATGTCATACATATGGATCATTTCGCGTTTTTTGGACATTCCGTGGCCTCCTTGCTCCCCTAACTAGACAACACGCAATTTTTTTGGTGGGGTCACATAAAATCAAAATTTTACCAATACAAACCACGAACCCTTGATGAATTGAAAGACGAGATCACTCAAGTGGTGAGAAAAGTTACGGGACAGATTGCTAATCGACGCGATAGGATCGTTTCGCGAGTGCCTGCAGTATTCCTACTTTGTGGCTCAAGAGCGCCATATGCCTGCAATTATTTTCAAAACCTAAATTTTGTTACATATAAAAAAAACTGCATATGCATAAGCGTGCGCACAGGGGAGGCGGTTGCCTCCCCTGCGAGATTTTCCTCTACACCAAAATATTATATTATATCTACCAATTGGTGAAAATCGGGCGGGGGGATTGGAGTCTGGACCTCCTTAGCTAAAGTATTGCCTCCCCTACCAAGAATACCTACGCACGCTTATGTGCATATGCATATGCATTTTTTTATGTAATAAAACCTTTTTACCGAAATTACTTTGAGCGTAGCATCATTTTGAAAAACATGCGTTTTTTCTGACCGTCACTGTATTATATATGAATGATTGTCTAATGTTTCATACTTAAACAAACACTAAATATATTTCAGTACCAATGAGGTTTTTTTTAAATTTACATATCATAATATGTTAATATTATTATTCAAACTTTAATTGAACTTAGAATAAATCTATGCGATTAACATTTTATATATTTAATATATACCTAATGTATATATTAGTAGGCAGTAATGATCAATCGATCACTTTAATATACTATTTATTTAAAATATATTTTCCGTGTTATCAGCACACATAATTCTACAAGCCACAATTTAATAAATACCTACATGTTAAATAATTTTATATATTATTAACTGACAGGGCAAACGTTGTTCTGCCTTATAAATTATCAAATATCTATCCCTCTCATCCTTCTTTAATTACGCCCCTGCTTGCAAATTAACATTTGCTATAATCACTCTGCATAGCATTATAGCCTCGTAAGTCATCGTTAGAAAAAGATACAGTTTTTATTATTAATTATTTGTTATTAAATAATAAATACAAACTATTTTCAGAAGTAAATATTTAGTAACTTTTTAACATTTTAAATACCATAATACATAATATTATATAACTCTTTAAGTTTATTGTATCTAACAATATTGAAAATTATAAATTAAAAACTAATATTGTATATTTGAAAAGAAAAAAAACATAACGAGAACCTGTGTAAAACCTTGTAATTAGCACAGAACAATACTGTATAAAATGATTATCCGAGTGATTATCTTACTGACATGCAGTATTTTCAATTCCATTGTGGTAAATAATTGAACTTACAAATATAATTTAGATATACAGAGTAATTCAGCGAGCATCACCCCTAATATTTCATTTAAAAATTTGTAATTTAAATTCGAATGTATTTAATTTTTAAATAGAATCTAGGAAAAAAAACGACACAGAACAAAACGTCACGGTAAAAATCGACACGGATAAAAAACGTCATGGAAAAAAACGCCAAAAATGTTTTTTAATCTAAAAATCACAATTATTGTTTTTAAGTTTAATAATAAAATAATGAGACAATATTATTATAAATAATTTGGTGAAAAACGTCAAATAAATAATAGTTTTGAAAAAAAAAAACAAATATAGAATATTATAATTATTAAGGTATAGTAGTTATATAAAAAAAAATATATCAATATCGTATAGTATATATTATGCTAATAACTATAATCTGTTTTATTTTCTCATTATAAAAATGTTATTTACCTTGTGTTTATCAGCCATATGACTATATGGACTTTTCCAATTTGAGGATGTCCAATCTCTAAGTCCGTGTACATTGTTCCGCTACATTTTAATGAACGTTCTTTTGAACATCTCCACGTTATCCGTTTACGTTCTTGATGTTTCATTATATACGTATATCCACTCCAACAAATTTTATTCCCACCTTTATTTGACTTTATTACTTCCATATTTTACAAAAAACCACGGTAATAAATATAACTTATCCATGTCGAAATGTAACTGACATTTAGGATTGACACAACATGTATGAAAGTTTCAGTTTATATACATACTCCTATCATTGACCATTGTTATCCAATGTCATAAATTGTAAACCTTTATTGTACCCAATATATTATTATACGTATATTTTTGTATAAATATATATACCTATATATCCTATCTACGACAGTTATTTGGAATGAGTTCCATAAGACACTTGGCCTTTAATATTCTTGTTACCTATATATAGTTCTTAAAGTTTTGAACCGACGACGCCTTGGGAACTATAGCTGTTTTCACAATACTTCCACGGCGCAATACTATAACATCGAATACCTATACTGTATACATAACTATACTAATGATATTATAGGTACCTACTATATTATTATACTATACGATATTGATATATATTTTTTTATATAACTATATACCTACTACTATACCTTAATAATTATAATATTCTATATTTGTTTTTATTTTCAAAACTACTATTTATTTGACGTTTTTCACCAAATTATCTATAATAATATTGTATAATATTATTAAATTTAAAACAATAATAGTGATTTTTAGATTAAAAAAAACATTTTTGGCGTTTTTTTTCCGTGTCGTTTTTTACCGTTTACCGTATTTAATTTTTAAATATACCTACTCTATTGATCATGTTTTTTTTCATATTATCGATAAATTGGAACGGGTAGTTTCTAAGTTATTAAAATGTTTACATTAAAGTTAATAATTCTGAACAATGGCTTTAAAAAATATAAATTAGATGTTATGTTAATATATTGGATTAAGAGGACGCTATACCCGCATGTGTTGTCTCCGTCTTACAAACGTACAACATGGCAAAACTATTTCACGCGAGATAGAACCACTCTGGCTGTAGTCATAACTAAGAAAAGAAATTTTTATTATTTGAAAAATCATTATTTCAAATTGAAATAATTTGAATAAAATGAGGAACCTGCTGGTTCGGTAAACTTGACTTTGGAAATCACTGTCGACACCCTCTATAATAACATCATGAATGATCGGCGACAGATATTCATATCACAGCCAGTATCGATCAGCGCATGCAGTATCCACACCCTGGATTTTGACTAACTTAAAAATTCGCCTATCAGCTGGAAAAATACTGACTTGGTATATCTGTGACCCATCTTCATTCGGTTGACCTGCATTAGGGCAATCGGTTGCTTGATGTCCATGATGCTAACGTTTGATGCTCTTAGCTGCATCTGGACAGTATGACGACAGGATTCCCTTAGCTCCATACGTGTAGTAGTGCAATAAAGACTTATCAACTCTCCGAGAAGACTTGTGTTGGTTATTCAGCTCTAAATGTCGTCCATATAGATCATATAGGTGTATCTGCAGCTGTAGTATACCTCAGTTCACGGACAAATCGGCGTGTACTAGCTTTGTGAAATAATTGGACTTTAATGGGCAACTGCAAATCTCTGATTGGATTTAATAATTGATATATATTTTTTATCGTAATTTAAACTACTTATCAATACATAGTTTACTACACTACTACTATACAATCTCTAAACTTTTTTGACATATCTAAAAGTTCCGAGAATTTACTCAGATTCTGTTCAAATTAAATTGAACGACTTTTGAGGTTTATGCTATATACTTACATTTAGTTTAATCTGTATTTAACGGCAGCCATTTACAAACAAAAAAAGTTTATATTTCTTCCTGGAATCTTAAGGTCCCTGTTTCAACACTTCTTTAACATGCAAATATCGAAAAATCCTAGAACCACTATTCTAAATTTAAAGTTTATACTTCTGTAATTTTTGAGATGTAGGGGTTAAAAAGCGAGCGAGTGAGCGGTATTTATACATACCACACACAAGGTACAAATAACTTTAATATTTGAATTATTAAAATAATTTTTGTATTTAATACTTCACGTTCTTTGTCTATAGAAAATAATCTATTAATTTATACTCTGTAAGTTGATCATAATATGACGATTATATTCATTCACATTTGATTTAACAAATTAATAGAAATATTGTACTGATAGTCCAAAACAGCCCATTATTATTATCTATTCAAATTACCCTCTTAACTATTCGATATCAGTATGTCACAAATGACATTAATAATAATTAATAATTATGGGACAAAATGAATGGCACAACGATTTAGTGTGGACCCTAATAAAAATTTGATTGTTCCGAGTCAAATGGATAGATATGAATTAAATTGTCTTCTAGATACGATATTCGAGTATACAAGTGCAGTAGTCGTCGTAATCTTCGAATATACATATTATTATCTTAAAAACTGAATAGTCATCTTGGATGCAAACGATAATAATGTATTACTTTGTTATCCAAATGTCGTAAAAACACTTAATTTATATTTCTAATCTAATCAATGCTTTAAGCGTTTTTTCGAAGACGGATGATTTCGATTTTAGTATAGCACACACTTTTTACTTATCAGTTATCACTATCCAATGTAGTCACGTCTGCATTATGCTCATCATAGCTTAACATTCATCCTTCTGAAAATATTTGCAGAGCATGCGTACATTTTATTATTACCTATTTTATGTTGTGCACAAAACATATCATAACTCATTCGTAATTCGTATGTATACATAATAATATTAAATCGAAAATACCAAAGTTCAGAATGATCAACTATTATTATATCAGAAAAACGTCCAAGGCTAACAGAACATGTAGAATATATTATACATTTCTATGTTATACCACCTACCTACATAATATTTATTTTAATATTTTACCTACTCAAAGGTATGATGTCTTATAGCGTTTTTCCTCGTATATTCCACGCGCCAAAACCTACCACCATAGTATGGCTTAACCCACTTTTTCTTCCGAGTTCTACCATAATGTACGTCGTATACAAGCACACACATAATTAAACGGATATTACAAATATTAAATTGCTTTTCATGTATTAAGTGCTTTAACTCGTAAACGAAAAATCGATTGTTTTGGTTTTCAGATTATAGGTAAACCAAGTGATGGTATACATACAATTCATAAGAAACGTGATTTTTTTTTGTATATACCTATACAAAATATTCTTTGCACTTTATACGTGAAATTTTTTTTTAGTTAAAAATTTCAAAAAAAAAAACTGTGCTTGACTTATAGAAAATTTTTGACAATTCTTGACAAATGCAATAAGACACATTGAATTTATTCAAATTCTAATTTTTGGAATTTATAAAAAAAAATCAGATATGTTTTCTGTAAATCGTTGAATTTTTTCGTGCTACTTTAGGACGAGTTTCTGTTTTTCAAATGATAATTACACTTTTTTACATTACCCAAGTTATTTATTCGATAATGTTTTTGAAAATGTTCATATAATTAATTCAAAAGAGTTATTTATCCATTATTAAAGTGCCTACTTAGAATCCTTATTAAATATGGTTTCGCAAACATATAAAATAAATGTAGCATACAATTTTTTATTTTGGAAAAAAAGAATAGGTACCTACGTATAATGATGAATCATCCTGTATACATGTTATCAATCATACAAGTTATGTTTATGCTTCATATAACAAGCTAGTGTTATAAACTATATACTATATAGGCACCCGTTTGGAAATCAATTTCTATTATCGTTATAACACGGGGCAGATATGGCAATTATTGTCTTTGTATACCTTTTCGCATTTTCATTGCCTACAGAACTGACGAAAACAATAATAGTGGTAAAATTGTTTTAATGTTTTGACTTTTGGTCAATAACAATATTGCCTACTATAAGAAATTATGTTATCCGCGAAACTTTATATTTTGTCGTTTTTACAACACATTATATTTCGTCAAATGCCGAAGTAAACTAGATAGTGATCGCAGTCGTCAACGGCGGTGAGCTCTCCCCTCAACACAGTTATCATTCCGCGATGTCCTGTAAAATGCCGCCGATCACAGGACGGGTAATATAATATATATATAATCAAATAATATATTATGATATTATAATTTTACGACGTGTAGCAATGTGCTAAAAAACGCAGAAGTATACCCGCGGCACACTATATATGTTGCCGGCCATAGGCCATATACTTGCCTACACATTACTATATTATTAGTATGCGTGTACCTATATATAGGTACGTAAAATGGAACGCATGTGGTGCTTGAGGTCGATGTATGTATTTCCGAAGTAAGTGATATACGATATAGTGACCACAGAAACCTGGTGTCGGGCTTCTCCGGCGGGGGGGGGGGGGGGGGGGTGTCTGCTGTCGTCGATATGCGTGGATATGTGTCGCACCCGATAATATGCAATATATTTAATAAAATATGTATAGGCATAGTATATAACATGGTTATTCGGTTATTCCCAACAATTGACAAATCGTTCAGTGACCCTCGCCCAGCATGTATGCCTATTATATAGACTAGGGAAAAAACAATTTTTTTTTTTTTAAAAACGACAGTTCTCCGGCTTCCTCCACCGTTTTCCCCCCTGGATAGAGCGAACACGCAGTGAAAGTAATATACGCAAAAAACTAAATCCTCCCTTGATAAAAAGACACGCGCGCGTTGTAGGGTCGCATGTATAATATACATATTATAGGGGTCGAGTCAGCGTTATTCGATGAATACGCGTGTGGTCATTACGGTTAGGAAACGTTTAAAACAGGAGCGGAAAAAAACTTTGAAATTCGATAGAAATATAAAAACCTAACAAGTGTAATTATTGTTCTACACACGATAAATGGTATGATTACCCACAACATATTTACTATGACTCGTGACCGGAACAATAATATGAAATTTTCATTTTTCAACGACTTTTTTAATCAACGTACCTACAGATTTAAATTACTTGTCAGGCCATTCTATATAAACGCACCTTTTAATGACTAAAATATGTAGCCAGTTTTATTAAAATTAGTTAACGTTTTGTAAATCAATCATTGTTCAAAGTCAAGTTCAGGTAGCACACCCGCTTAATCTGATCGATTCCAAAATTATGATGAAAATATTTAAGTGTTTTTGAAATGATTGACTTTGCACCAGAGTCACAAAATCATTCCTAATTATGAGAGGAAAGGGTAGCAAAACAAAATTTTTCAATACCCACTTATTAAAAAAAAATTTGCTGCCTTCGCATAATATATATCTATTAATAATCTATTAATAAATACCTTACTCTAAAAATAAAAACATATAAATTGAAACAATAATTATAATATTAATAATAAATTAAACTGATACTTATATCATTTTTCTATCAATTTTTTTTTATATTTTCTTCTAATCAAAAAAAAGTCTAAAATATTTTTATATCAAATATTCAATGTTTGAAAGTGCCCCATACTCTCTTAGATTTGCACCTCTGCTTTGCCCTGCTAGTGCCATTGGAAAAATTACACTTAAGCAAGACTTCCTCGTTGGATCGTTATAAATAAATTATATCTGCCGACTAAAATCCATTGTAACAGTTACAGATGAAAATTAATAATATACTTATATAGGTTATATCGGTGTTATAATAAACTTAATTTTAAAAATGGGCAGAAAATATTATAACGTTAGGATGTTGCTGTATGGTCATTGATCTTAAAACACTACGGTTTATGTGACCAGACCCCCACGTCATATTTTTGGCCCTGGTACAGAACTAAATTCGGGCCCCTCTTTAATAACAATTAATTTTCAAACATTTTTCTCATAAATATTGAAATAACTATTTGCAAGAACGTTAGGCCTTGATAGAGAGCAAAAATATATTTTCATTGAAGTAATATATAATGGTAAAATAGGTAGGACTTGGGAGGACGTGATGTCCGGATGTGCTGTCTCTGTCTTACAAACGTACAACTGAAAATTTGCTCTCTAGTCTTCACAGAATTCATATTGTTTTATTTGGGTTAATAATTATTATGTGTAAACTGTAAACTTAATAATTATTCACCGTGTAAATTTAACCTATTATCAAATCCAAAGGTAAGAACATTGTCTGTGTTTTCTCGTCGGTTTTTTTTTTATGTATTAATTTAAAAGAAATTATAAGTATGCAAAATATTAAAATTAAAAAAAGCTCAGAAATCGCTTTTATACTAAAATAATTTTTAAAAACCAATGAAAGAGCAATGATAATATTCTTATCTTTAAATTTTATAATATACTTCGTCAAATTACTGTAATATTAAAACTATATCAACGCAACAACATATTATATTAACGCAAATTGTCTATGTTGTATACGTAATTTAAGACGGAGAAAATAGATGTCGCAGGGGCGTTGTTTTAGAATATTACACGGAATGCCGAACAATTTATCAATAGATAAGGATAACCATATAATCAGAGCCGATTGCTGTGCTCATAAAATATTCTAAGATTTAAATACCTGCTATTACTGTCATTTAAACAACATTAAAATGTGAATTATCATTAGCAATCTTGTTTTCTTTGATACAAATTAAAACGTGTGTGTATTTCTTAATGCTGCAAGACTATTTTTTTACAATAGAAAATTCAGAAGTTAAGCAATAAGAAAATTAATTTCACACGAGGATATTGTAATGTAAGTAGTTTGTGAATAGAGGACCTAAAATGTAATTGTCGATAACTATGCTGGTAGTCGGTAAAAAATGAAAAAAACAATTTTGAAAACATTAAATTTCGATATTTTGGTTTTCCATGTTTTCATATTCTATTTGTAAAATTATATATAATTTCAAACGATAGTTGATTACAAAATTATTATTGTCTCATTATTATGATAAGATTATAAGAATGTATGCTACGATGCATATTTAAATTAATTAATCAATTATTATACAAAAAAAATAAATTTTGGATATAATTATCGTTTTATAGATGATACCATATTACCAACTGTATGATATTAAATTTAAATATTTTAAAATAATATTTAGACATCAATTTATTACCTACAATAGTAATTACATTGAGCTGATGATTTATTATTATAGTTTATTCTGATTTATAATATAGAACACTAGAACAAGTAAGGGATAATAAGTTAACAGTATGCCAATAATTTCAACAATTATACCTCAAATCCAGTGATGACAATTTATGTATGCACTTAAACTTCTAAACCACTCTCTATCAGTGCCGTAGCTTGAACTAGATGGGCCTCGGTGCAAATTTAATCTGCGGCCCCTTTAAATAGGCGCACATTGCAGGGTGTAAATATAGGGGTGCTGATAAAATTGATGGTACACGGATCCGCGGGGGCTTGCCCCCCACAGTTCGTAACCCCACTGCAATAAACCGCATTGCAATAATTTTAAATTTTTACTCATTCATATTCTTACTTTTCAATTATAATACAAATATAATTAATTTTTCTTCAATACTTTGTATAGACAAATTAATAACTAATAATAAATTTGAAATTGTATAAATGTTAATGTAGTTGCTACTCTTTATTTATTTAAAATATTAAGCAACTATACTGTACATCATATTGTTTGGGAACTGGCAAAGCTAATTTGAAGCCTGGGGGATGCTATATTATGCTAAAATAATAAAGTACTAACGGCATTAAAATTATATTGTGATCTTAATAAAAAAAATTGTTCTTAGCATAGATTCTTAATTATTTTATTTAAGTATGGGCCTCATATTAGAAATTGCAACGTGGGGCCCCGGTGCAATGAACCGCCCGCACCGCGGTTTCTACGGCATTGCTCTCTATTATCTAATGTTTGAGTCAAAGTCAATCGTGACAATGAAGTTTACGCCTATGGCTCGCACGCTCTCTATGATGTGTCTGCAGGGTATTGCAATAAATTGCAGCTGCCATTTTTCATGATTATTGAAATACGATATTCCTCTACCAAAAAAGAATTGAATATATAATAAATATATTCTTAACTCATGTGTATAATATAGTAAAAATATAATACATAATTTAATTACATTTGATCTGCCTATTAACAAGTTTATTTGTTCATAATTATATTATCATTTTGTCAAATTATTTTATTTAATATTGATAAAATAAATATCAAAAAGGCTTTAACCTGACCTTTTTTTGTAGAGGAAAATGGCATCTAATTTTTGAAGAAAAATAAACCAGCTTGATGAAATAAGTAATGACTATACCTACTGAGAACATAGAATTAAAATTGTACTATAATTTATTGAGGGACAAACTCTTACCTTAGGGCCAATCCACTTGAATAATATAGCAAACTTAAAAAAGACACTTTTTATTTTATATATACCATTTAACATTTATAAAATTATAACAAAAAAAAATGTGGTTTTTGTGTAAAAACATTTAACGATTTTTACCTGGTCGTTTTTTATTTGACATTTTTTTTTCAAGATATATAGACTTGTGTAGAATTACTTATAATCAGGGCCCCTACAAGTGGGGGGGGGGAGTCAGAAGAACTCATGGCCCGGCGTTCATGCAAGTAATTACTTCAATAGGTATATGTATTCCTATCAGAAAACATTTTCAAAATCAATTGTTTTTAAGAGGATCTCGGATTTAGTTCTGTACCAGAGCCATAAATATGGTGTGTGGGGACTATTTAAAATAATTTATTACAACAAAAACACTTCAATTATTACTATGTCTGTTAAGCTGAGCTACTTCTTACTCTGATATTTACCATGGTTTCAATACAACATAACATTTGTTTTTAGGTTCTATAATTTTATATTCCGAGTGGAGCGATGAATGTATACATTTTATAAATTGATGCGTTTTATTATTTTTATTTTTTTTGCCTGTCTCACCCTCTGAGGCAGTAAAAATGCTTTGATTTTCTACTTCGGCATCTTTTCTGGTAGGAAAGTGAATCTAAGTGGTGCTTGGTGGGGTCAAAAGTAAATAATCTAAAAATATATTAACAGTTTTTACTATAAAAATTTTAAGTTTAAATTTGATATTTAAAAAAGGCTGCAATATTTTTGGAAAAAATTAATTTAACCTACTGTATAGTATCTGTATGTCTAATAGTAAAATAAATAACTCTTTTACAATAATATCATAAAATATTCTTATCAATATTCTAGTCTGACAGACTTTCTTCACTATAAGATTCATTTTTTATATACATAGGTATAATGATTTTATATTATTTAATTCAAATTGAAAATATCCATTACAGTAATTTTTAGTCACTCCTATAATGTGTATGGACAGCGTTACACACTTGACCACATTTTTGATATTGATTGAATTGATTTTTCTCCATGTATATAATAGACTATATTATGTATAAGACTAACTGTGTACACATAGTTTTAAAATCTATAAATGAAACATCCATTGAATTATATTAAATGCATGATCAAAACGAGTTTAAATACAATTATAACTTAGTCAGGCTCTAAGCAATATTTCATTTTAAAAATGACCAGTTTTCACAAAAACAGGTTATAGATCTTAAAAAATTCGGTATTCATAAAGACGACGTCAAATTGCTGGCTGACATCATTTTTTATGGTTATTTTTTAACAAAGGTCGTCTCGTCCCAGTCCACCGTTCTCTACTACTGCTTTCATTATTTTATAATATAGGAACATTAGGAACAATACCTAACCATGTGATCTTGTTTTAACATTTAATTTTATAGTTCATCAACAAACATTTTAAGGTAAACAAAAGTATAACTACTCATTTTGTGAATTAAATACACGTAGGTAACTAATTAATTTCTATAGTTAATAGTTACAAAACTATTTGAAATATAAAAATCTCATATTTTTAACATTAAATTATGGGGAATATGTATTACAAAGTTATTTCAAGGATATTTATACCGTGGGCATGTTGTATACCTGTTGCATGTGGAACGTAATTATATTGCTAGAGGATACAACAAAAATGTTAAAAATATATTTGATAGACTGATTATCCATTGGTTATTCTGTCAATCTAGATTCAGGTAATTAGTTTCTATTAAAAACTCCACGATAGCAAGTATTGGCGTTCTCATGTTTTGTTTCTCACTTCCTAAAATTGTTAAAATTTGCTGTAAAATCTATGTATGAGCATTGATTATAAATACTAGTATTTATAATCAATGGTATGAGTTATCGAAGAAAATTTAATAAGGTTAAAATTTAAAAAATTAATCGCATGCTCTGCAATTATCATCCCGATAATGCTGTAAAATAGGTACCTATTAAATTTTTTCTCTAATAAATAATATATTTATGCTCAAAATTATAATGTATCAGTTGTTTATCTTGCGAGTGGAGTCGCTCTACTGGAGCTAATGTAGACTATTTATTGGTTGTTTTTTGACTGAAAACCTACTTTTCTGACAGCTGAAGCTGCCAGAGAATTATCGCATATTAAGAGGATGCCATCATGATGCTGTTTAGTGTTTCCGTTTTACAAGTGCGTAACATAGCAAATTTACGCTCTGAAGATCACGTTTACCTCCATTAGTTTAAAAATTAAAATGAATTAATGACATTTAAAGGGAAGAACATTAAGAGTACGTAACAGTGGAATTTGTTGTCTCCGTCTTACCAGTGCGTAATATATCAAATGTACGCACAGCAGAACACTTGTAGCTCCTTTAGTTTAAAAATTACAGTGAATCGACCTATTATGAAACTTGATGGTAAGAACACTATCTGTGTTTGTACGTTGTTTTTTTACGATAATTCAATTTTTAAGTGAGTTATGAGCATATAATATACAGTACATTAAAAATGCTCATAACTCACTTAAAAAATTGAATTATCGTAAAAAACCAACATACAAACACAGATAATGTTCTTACCATCAAGTTTCATAATAGGTCGATTCACTGTAATTTTTAAATTAAAGGAGCTACAAGTGTTCTGCTGAGCGTAAATTTGCTATACGAGTATTACGTACGCTCTGGTAAAACGGAGACAACAAATACCACTGTTACGTACTCTTAATTGTATTCGAGTGTTGGGTTTTTGCGATAGTTAATTTTTCAAGTGTGTTATGAGCAGTTTTAGTTTGTACGCAAAACTTGATAAAAAAATTGTTAATTAAACTCGATGAGTAGGTATTTAGTTTTAGTACTTTCATATTACTGTTTTAGTAACTAACTATATCAAAAAATTTTTTTAGAATTTATTGTTCTCCACAGAATTCCGTTGTGTGTGTGCATCATTACTATATTAATTTAAAATAGTAATAAGTTAATACAAATTATTTTTCAAAAATTTCAACCACATTTTTTTGCTTTATAGCATAAAACTACCAACAACATAATTTCGATAAATATTTAGGTTATATCATGTACCTCTAAATATATTATTGTATATTCTTTTGATCGTATCCCGTTTTGTTGAATTTATTATTAAAATGTGCTAATAATAATTAAAATTCAATTTATAAGAAATAAAATATGTATACAGTCAATACTTTATTATAATATATACGGGTAGAACGCAACATATCAAAACTAATTTTATTTTATAGGTAGGTATACAGTGGTACACTGCATTGTAATTAAATGTATATATTTAAATCAATACCACAGAAGCAAATATGTAATTAGTAATAATTAATAAAAAAAAATTACCATTTAAGATACTAATCTTTTTATTAATTATTAACAAGCATTAATCCCGTGATAAAAATATCAGTAATATAGATTTCGTCTGAACAAAAAAAGATTTAAGTAATTAAAAGAAAATAACAATAATAATAAAATTAATATCGAAAACCGTTTCACATCGGATTACCTATCTAACTATCTAACTCATATTTTTAGACCTCATATTTTACACTAATTTAATTATTTTATATTGCAGTCGGGCCTTAAATCCTGACTAATGAAGACGAAATCCATTTAACTCATCTATTCTTAATAATTGTTATTTCAAAAGGGTCAAAGCAATTTGTCCAAGAGCAAACTTTGAAACTCAGATAAACTTATAGGTTCAACGCTCTCAACCCACAGAAGTCAGAAAGACAATTGTAAACAATTTTTAAATCCCTAAAATTATTACTTGTAGATCAATTAACATGGATTTTTTAAATATATAATGTATATTACTGTATATATTACATATTACATTTTCTAACACTAATATCGTATAGGGGCTTTTAGTATTTTTTTTTTAGCTTATAGTGTATAAAATCTAGTAAGATAGTGTCATGTATTATGCATTAATTCCTTAGTTGTTGATGCCTGATCAAGAATAAAAAAAAAAAAAATCATAATAATAAATAACAAATGGTGGTCCTATATAAAAACAACCATTTTACTTTTGAATACATGCACGTTTTTTTTTTTTGAAAATATTATAGACTCATGGCCAAACCTCGAACGTTAATTTAAAATTTAAATAACCAACTACTTTAAAGTGATGCTGTACAAGGCGAGTTCATTGAATAATTATATTATATATAAATAATAATAATCAGATTATTATGCCTAATAGCCAATATTATACGTACACCACGACAAGACGGGATGGCTCGTGTAGTCGTGTGTTGTTTCGATAGATACCTACGCATATCTTTGTATAGTGCATGATATTATAATATAACTACTACTTGTCACAACTAAATTTTAGTATGCAAAGACCGTCTACCCACAAAGATAATAACGTCTGAATAAAAAAAAACCCCTTAAACCACGTGGTCGTTAAATTACAATGACGTTTATTGATTATGATAATACTGTTGATATCGTTCCAAATGACTAATATCGTATGACGATGCAATATGCATTTGCATGTCGGCGGCGACACTATAATAATACTATTCACGGCATATATCAAATTATCAATAACTATTATATTTTAAGGAATTCCGATATTTCTGTGTGCTAAATTTAACAACGAATCTGTAGAGGTAGGTAAAAACCTCAGATCATTAACTACGGGTTGAAGGCAACATTATGAAGGTGACTGATATCTATTGCGCATGCGTAATCATTATAATACTAAATAAAAATATGTATTATTGCATTACGATAATATGTGAATGTAATTACGTATTTACTATTTAGTATTTATGTGAATTCAAAATTTGTCCACAATATTTAATAATTAATATTCATATTTCATAATTCATTACAGATAGTGTTGTAGGTCGTAGGTACCTGTTTAAACTATGGCATGGTA
This sequence comes from Diuraphis noxia, assembly GCF_037042655.1. Lineage (NCBI taxonomy): Eukaryota > Metazoa > Arthropoda > Insecta > Hemiptera > Aphididae > Diuraphis > Diuraphis noxia. The sequence goes on from NW_028301712.1 coordinate 83,192,180, forward strand.
ATAATAATGCCATTTAACACTTAGTTTTATACTAATATACTCTATGTTTAATATTTAAAAAAAATATTTATAAATTATACATTTAAAAAACGGTTATTTCTAAATAATAATTGAAAAAATAACTAGAATTTTGTTTTTCGTTATCATTGTCAAAATCTCAAAATCAGTGGTGATTGCGGTTGAACCGCGCGTCTGCGCGAGATATAAATTGCGGGCTTGCACATTAGCCACAATTCACCTTAGTTATGTTGGCTTCATAGTTCATATTAAATTTAGCCTGTAGCTGTATCCATTAAATATGATCTAAGGTAAAAACTTTCGTTTACAATATTACCCATATTACAATAATAATATACTCGGCTACGATGCCACAAACGCTGACCATTTGCATAGTCAGACTTTTACAACAGGTGTTCGTTGAAGCCTGAAATGCTATATAAATATTCTTCAGTACAGTGTTTATCATAGTTTTGGTATAAAACGGCGAACAGTAATGACACTAGACGCGTGTAGTACATACTTATGCTATTAGTGTTTTCCATGATATTTTAATAATTTTATCATCATCGGGGTTTAGATTATAATCCGTAGTCTGATTGGGGAAAAAATAATGATAATGATGGTTGTGGTGCTATAATATTATTATCATACCCGAGGCACGTCCCGGATCAGCGACACCTATACACATATATTGTGACCACTTGTATTGTATTGTATTGTGTGTATGTGCGCGTGCATATTATTGTCAAAAACAATAATTATTAATTATCTATCACCGACACTCTGTTAATTCTATTCAATAACTCGAACTATTATACAGTACAATGTAGTCAGTGTATACTGCACAGCCGTCGCAGCGCACATCACATATCGCAACCGCCGCCGCCGCCGCCGCCGCCGATACGCAAATAATGGGCGTTGAATAAAATAGTCCTTGAGCAGCGCGTAAAGATAGCACATAATATTATGTTATATATATTATAATAATAATTTAATACGCTTGTAAGCTTTTTCAATAATACTACAATATTAGACATATTATTATTATTATTATTATCATCCGAGGTTAGACGTGTGTGTGTGTGTGGCTGGATCAGCGGAAAAGGGGAAACGTGTATTAAACATTATCTGGTTTTCGATCGAACCGGTTTTATTTGATTTTTTTCTCGTGTGTGTTTATCTTTTAATTAGCTGTGACGAAATAAGAATATTTTATGGAACGTATTTCGTGCCGTGCCGCACACTGTAGATATTTCAACCATTAAACGCGCCCGACCGTCGTCCGTCCGGCTAATATTATACGCGGCGACTATTATAGCGTATGGTCGTTTAGCGTGCACGGTGTGTTCTCCGTCCCGGCCGAATACATTGCGATCCGATCGTTTATTTTTTACGCGCGTTTTACTCATTTCGTGATAGTGTTGCGTTCGTGTGCCGCCACGACCCGTCGTCATTAAACTCGGCCCTATCACAAACATCAATAATCATTGTACAACGATGATTTGTCAATTATAATTAATTAATTATCTCTCTCTCGTGGTGTACGGTGCGTTGAAAAAGAAAAAACTTTAATCGTAGGGCACGCACTCACTCCGGCGGCGTGTGTGTTCCTTCTTCTTTTAGATTGCAGAGGCGACGTTGACGATAAATGTATGGACCGTTCGACGAGTCTGAAAGAAGATTTCGCTGAAGATTCGGTAGAAATGGGTAAGAAACTGCTGAAATCTCGTTTCTCGTTATATATTATTATGCCACATAACGACACGTTGTATTACGAATCAATATGGTTAAAAAAAAAATGCTATTATGGTGTGTGTGTGTGTACAATAACACTTTTTTACAATATCGTTTACTTTGCGTTACTGGTGGCAATACGTAGACCATAATTATATAATAATAATCTGCCTGGAGGCGTTCGCGGCTCGGGTGTATTAGTGGGTTAAGTTTTCAAAAAAAAAAACGATCGACGAGAGAAGAACGAAGTTCCGATCTGATCCACGCGTTCTCTTTGTTCGAACCCGACGGTGAAACAATATCGTAATTTATAATAATCATTACAATAATGTTTAGTAATTATTTGGATTATGATTGCGGTTAACATGCGTAGTGATATGCCTAAATAATAAAATTGTCGGTCTGCCTGCCGCATAATACTGTGTGACTGTCGTTGACTCGTTGTACAACAATATTCAACATCGTATAATTTATGATATTATTATGTTTGTTTCGTCAGCCTTACGTCGTTCACGCGCATGCGCACAACGCACACGTCCCAAGCCGGTCTGTTAAAGAACGACGACGACAACGCAGTTTCGTCAATAAATATCATTATATCATAATTATAATTAACACGCGATTTTATGATCACTCTGATCAATTGTGACTATTATTGACGATTGATAACGTTTGATACCGTCTTTGTGGTTTTTCGGTACACTGTACTAAGTGTACCAAGTTAAATTTAACACGTTGCATCTACCTCGGCGCTCGAATATTGTGTTACTATTGTAACGATAAATATACGTAAAACAATGTAATGTTCTCAAGGAAATGATTCCGCTTATCGATTATTATTATAGTGGACAGTTTACGATATTTTAAAGTAAATAATGTCTGTCAAACACATTTTTAACGAATCCATTATAAAATAATAATATTAAAGTTGTATTAAATTTTAACGATTAGTGGCGAAAACGTGTCAATAATTAACTAATACTATTCAATACTATTTTGATCACCTAGCGCTGTAATGCGAGTACGTTTACACTTAGTGTCGTCGTATTTATAATTATTATAATGATGTTGGTAATGCACTAATAAGCTTCTCCTACCTAACACAACAATAGCCGACAGGTAGAAACATTTCGGTTTCATAAAGGCTTAAAATAATTAATGACGAAAAATTCCATTGAGTTTTGTTAAAAACTTATATTATTAGATATACCTAACTATATAAGATAAAACCTTATGTTGACTACAATTATTATTATTATTATTATTATTATAGGTATAAATAATATATAAATATGTTTAATGATAATAATATTACCGGCTTGGTAACAACTTAAAGATATGCAATTTACATTTTAATCTGATATTTACGTATAACCGACCGACTGGTTTAATAGTACGCAATTGCTATGTTAAATAACCGTCTAATGAATTGCACAATTATAACCGTCTATAAAAGTCTTGTTGATAAATATTAAAAACGTCGTTTCCCTTTTATTGTAATATAACTAATAAGTAAAATATCAGTAAAAATAATAGCGTATAATATAGTTTATTGGTGAAAAATAAAAAACCACGTGTATATTACAGAGCGTTGTGGCTTCCATAACCTCACCATGATTAGCAATAATTACGCATACATTTTAGTTAATAGTAAATTTAAATTATATTAGTTTTTATGCCATCCTTCCTTTCTTGTAGACATTAGCTATACAAATTATTACACTTCATAATATATAATATATTAATATACATGTATACTTAACGATTATCGAACACTTACATTTACTTTCAAACATTCAATCCGGGATTAACATACTGTAAACGAGGTAGGCATATTATGCCTAGGGCTAACAAATGAAGTTTTTTTCGAGTAATAAATATTAATAGTAGGTGCACCAAAAATAAACATACTATTTAAAAATAAAAAATTGTGTAGTTGTTTATAATTTTGGCTAAATCATATCAATCCACAATAATTATTATATTCTATTTCATAGCAATGCCTAAAGCCTGAAAGTAATCAGCAGTGGTAACGGTTAAACAGTAACCGTGGTCTTTAATAAAATGTTGTGGTACATTGTTATCAAACATTAGATAAAATTAAAAAATTAAAATCTTATTAACAAATAACATAATTCATTATCCATTATGCTTAGGTATATAATATATAATACAATATTAACATGGTACTTGCAAATTAGTTGCAATCCATTCAGATGGAACAACTTCATTAACAATTTAAAAAGATTTACTAAATAGGTAAATCCAGAAAGGTTACCATTGGGTTTTGATGAAGTACCAAAATATGACTTTTAATAGGTCACAAAAAGCTAGAACATAGGTATTTAGGATAAAAATATGATTTATAATATGTATTGTGTACCTATGTTTTTTCACATATATTTATAGTGTAGAAATTACATATATTTCACACTATATATACATATTTTTTAAATACAAAGTATACATTTTAATAAAACTTGTAATTTATAAAAAATTGAAAATTCTTAAGATTTTATATAATATGTTGTATGTATCAAATTGAATTATGTGGGCTTACTTACTAACAGCCTATTAAAAATATCTGTCTATTATCCGGCTCTGCAACCATACAAAACATCACAATACATGATACATAGTAATTAAACACAATAACACAATAATTATCGTCTTAATGGGATTGGAAGCGGCGTTATTCTATCTTTGTCTAACACATATACAACATAGGATTATAGACGTGTTCTATGTCCAACGTAGTACTTACCGATTGTTGTAATCAAGCGATAAGAATTCTGAAAACAGATTTGAATTTGTCGTCAAATCTTTTTGAGATCCACTTTCCCACATCATTGATTTTTTAATTTAATCTTCTCCAAAAATTAAAATATGTCAATTTTTTAATTACTCTGTTTCAATGTATCGTTTTTAGGATTTTGAGAGATAATATCAAATATGTGGGACGATCTCATGAACACTCGACGAAAAATTCAAATCTGCTTTCATAAATCTCATCGCTTCATCATATCAATCTGTAGTTTTTACATAAAACACGTCTATATAATCCTATGATGTACGTGTGTGAGACAAGGACAGAAAATCGCCGTTTCCAATCCCCTTAAAATCGAAATACTCGACAAACATTCCGATTGTTATTTATCATATAATGATAAATTCTGATGTGCGTGTGTCGTTTACTCATGTGTATGCCGTGTTACCGTTTGCTTACACGATAGTATTATGTGGTTTGAGAAAAAATGCCAATTCGGCAATGCTTTATCGGTGAATATATGTGCGGCAAATTTATGGAAATCGCTGTGTAATAAATGAGATTAAGTGATTAGTACCGGAGAAAAAATATTTTTTATAATTCCTTCTCACCAGCCTTAGTCGTCGACTAGACACTATAATATTATGACAAAGATTTTAATTATTATGTATTGAGGTCATTACTCATTTGACGAAGACAAATATTTTTATGCAAATACTAAATAATACGTCGAAAGCATTAATTAATAGCTATTAAAAAATAACATCAAACCCGATACAAGTAGGTACACTAAGGATGTCGTTTTTCTGTTAAGCTAGTTACACACAGACACAGAGCGGTTTGGCCTCGCACGGTCGCTGTTTTTATGCACAACGGTTTAAAACCGCGTCAGCCGTTTTGTTTAAACACTAACTACGAGCAGTTATTTTTGGCGCCAAATTTAACAATAGTCAAATTATTGTACATAAAATAAAGTGAATATTGGCGCGCGCTGAATTAAATAACTTTCAGTTGTTTCAAACACCATGGTATAGGTAAGACTTTTGTATTGGATTTTAGCTCTCAAGAGTTAACATACATTTACTTGCATAATGGACATATTTTTCCTTAATTTTTCTTTTGTTTTTTCACGGCGCTTTTAAAATACTACTGAGAAATTTTTACTTTCGACTCCCCAAATTACCAACTAGATTCACTTTCCTATCAGAAAAGCTACTATTAAAGATAATCTAAGCATTTTTACTACACTAAAAGGTGATGACAGTCACAAAAAGATGTTAGATGGGAATTAACGTTATCCACCGGTTATCAACGTTACTTACCAAATGCACAGGTAATTATCGTTATAAACCGGATAATCACGTAAATGACCAAATATACAGGTAACTGTTGTTATAGACCAGTTATAGACTAGTAAATTACGTCCTTCGTGTCGGCTCGTCAGTGCGGGGTGACTTGTATGATCGTAGTGTCCACAACTGGTAGAAGGTAAGAGGTTCGTAACAATCTCCCTATCCGTTGTAGAGTGACCGGATTAATGATAAGAGATAGTGACGTTTGGTCGTTCAGAATATTATTTTAATGATTAACGGTAAGAGGTTCGTCTAACTCTCCAGAACTATTAGTCTATTAATATCCAGAACGATATAAAATAATATTAAAAACGACAACTGTAAGATCATATACTACGCCAGTAAGATATTCACAAAAAAGTCATGGAATAGTACGAACTACGAGTAGACCGAACCGTTGTGCCAATTAAGATTGGGAAGGTTTTTGGTGACGGTGACCTATCGGAGCGGTCGTAGCTTAATTACCGTCTTCCCCGGTCGTCTCGGATATTTAGAAGCTTATTTTGTCATACTCGGTAGTTTATGTTATAAGGTGGTATTTTTAGGCCGTACAGTGCCGTAATCTTGATGGTTGTTTTTATGAGTATCGATTTATATGATGAGTGTCATTGATTGCATGCGATACCGCCCACGTGTACCGTAACTGTTGCGGTATTGCAAGTGGTACAAACGTATAGCGCGGTGCGCGCCATCTGTAGCGCCGGGAATCATCTGTAATGATATGCATACAATCATGATATGTGAGCATATCATTTCACATCTGATGCGTCGTTTGCGTCCGTTTATAGCCGAATTCGTATCAACTTTTCGGTGGCTATGTGACTTGCTATAGTCACCACGGTTAACGCGGTTGTCGACAGTCACAACGACTAATGATGATAAATTGTGTGTTCTGTCTCGTTACAACTATAATAATTATAAACACTTTTTTTCACTGATTCTAATGGCTATTTTTGTGACCCCAATTATTGCTTCCGAATCATCGGTGTAGGATCTTTTGGTAAAGAAAGTGACTGTAATGTATTCAAAACATCAACGTTTGGTAAAAAAAAACTGTATGGCGATAAATTAAACTTTGCCCCTGAACAATGTCTACCGAACTTGGTTCACCACAACCATTTGTTCTCGTGGCCGATGAAGCTTTTGCTCTTCACAGGAACCTATTACGGCCGTTCCCAGGTAGAACCTTAAATGACCAAAGGAGAATTTTTGATTACCGTTTATCAATACATCGAATGTACATTTGGCATCATGTCTAAAAAAAAATGGCGAGTTTTTCAAACTATTTTAGTTAAGCCGTATGCTGCAGTTATGATAACAAAAGCGTGTTGTGTCTTGTGTGCTTCACTATTTCGTACGTCGTCGTGATGGCTGTATAGTGTTGAAGATACCAAGTCTTGTTCCATGGAGGGTGTTTCCCGCTCAGGAATTGAACATGAGTGGTCGCAGGTGGCGCGGTTTTGCCTGTATGAATATATTATGTCGATTATTGAATAACCCATGTTTAATATATTGTAGGCGGTTATCCGGACAAACTGCTGTGTGTAACCAGCTTTAGAACAGCTAAAATACTCTTTACTTATTGATTCGATACTATCTATGTACCTACTCCTACCGATTCGTCGAATTTACCTGAGCGCCAATACAATGCCTACATCACTATATGTATATATATATATTTATAGTGAAGTAACACTTTCTAACTTGTAGTAGTAATATTTAAATAATATAGGTACATTTGAACTACAAAACGAATTAGGTATTCTTCTTTGTGGGAAATATAGTTATTTAAATATAATATATTATGATACCGTTGTAGTCAATGTATTCAATAGCACAATCATTTTGACCTCGCCGAGTCAAACACATTCTATGTATGTCTGGGGTTTCTCTTTCATATATTATATTATTATACGGACACGCAAATGGTATGTACATAATATTGATTTCCAGTAATGCGGGTGAGAGGGAACACACACACATACATATTATATTTTGTTTCTAAGATTACTGAAAAAATATCTTTGTCATTTGGTCGTTATACATTATACATCAGTCCATACATTGGTTTCACTCTTCCTACATTTTACAGCAGCCCAGCATCAGGTCGTGATTAACTGTTGTAGATATTGCATTGCACATTATGACGTGTATTTAATACTGTGTACATTGTATGGTTTTACACATGGTATTATATACCTAGGTAATCGCCAACCGGATACATGCATAATTTTAAATTTATACTCCTGCGCTATGACCCGTGTGTTAAAAAATGTTCACTTTCGTAATAATTTGCGCGTCAATTTATGCAACACATAAATAACATTATTTTTACGCATTATAAAAAAACCACGAAAAAATACCGACGGCCGAACTCACGATAGGTACGTAAAGATAGTATGGCCCAGAACAATTTTCAAGGCAAACTACTAACTACCCGTGCCACATTAACTATTAAATGCGTTTTCTATTTTTATTTATTTTTTTCAATCGCACGTAAAATAATATTTTGTTCGGAATAAGACGTGTCCAGACATTGAGATATACATTTAAAAAACTAACTAATAATGTATCGTGGGACGTGGAAAGTTGTGCAGCATAAATTAGGTAGTATAAAATCAATTAATGATTTTTATACATTTTTTCAGACTTAATAGTTTTTTTCTAAATGATTTTCTATACTGGAATTTAAAAAAAAGTCAAATAACATTGAAAGTATACTTGGTAAGTATCTATATTTATATTTTATTAAATTTGAATTAAAAGTAAGAAATTTAATAACTATATTATGGTTTATAGATACATTATTATTATTGTGTGTTTTAATGTATTAATGTTATAAAACTATTATTTAAATTAATGCAATTATGCTGAATTAGTTATGATTTTTTTACTTTAAATAAGTAGATATCTACCTACTAAAAAAATGTTTCTTCAATTAGAATGAAATGTAAATATCTAACACTACGTCCTGAATTAGTTGTTGGATACTAATGTATTGTAATATAGGTATAGCTAGATATTATGTATATTTATTCATAATTAATTTTAAAAAAAAAATTTAGTATAGACGAAATAGAATATTTTTGCTTAGTATATGATAAATTACTATAAAATATAAAGTTACCAGTATAACCTAACCACACAAATCTTCAATGTGAAAATCATACTCAAGTTACAGCATATAAAGTAACAAAAGATAATTTCAACCGTTTTCAAGTAAGATTCAACTAAAAAACTTTATTCAACTAAAAAAACCTCAATTTACGTCTTCAGGAATTAATAAATGCTCAATAAGTATGATATAGGTTGTCCAGGTTGGTTTTAACATAATATATCAGTTATAAGATCTAACGGTGGTTAATAAATCATTGAACTTCACAACATATTATTTTTTCACGATTAGGTACAAAAATGTATGTACCGTCTGTCTTGTGTAGTTGTGTATAAGACACAAAAATAAATAACACTATACATATATTACTTTTATATAATACCATAGGTGTATAAAAAAACTAGCAAACGAACAGGCCTATCTATAGCTGATTAAAAACAGGTTTAACATTATACTATGATTACTAGTATAGGTAGAAAGACTATACGATACAGACAATTAAATTAAAATATTTACATAGTACATAGTAAGGTTTTAATGATCACATTACGAGAAAAAAATATAAAAATTCATTTTTGCTACAAATACAGTTATGATTGAATAAATAAATAAATTTGTCATAATATTTGGCATGAATTGGTGATGAATTGTTTGAAGTCCAATTTTGTCAACATTCGAATTTCAAAGTTCAAATTAAAAAACTGACTGGATTCGAATTTTTTTACTCGACTAACTATTCTTTTAAATAACAAATATAATAATAATGATATATTCGTGCAATGTTCGAAATTAGACCTTTTTTAAATTATATTATAAAATAAATAAACGTTTATTTGGTTTAAAATATGTTTGTTTTGTGATAAAGTTTCGTTTACTGCAGCAACAATAATGCAACATATAAGCATAAGTCTTGTAATATATCATACTGTTATTTAGTTGGATAAAAAATTAGTGTCTGCATATACATAAGTGTATGACAAATGTTTATTGCCTGCTGTATTATACGTTTGAATAATATTTCCATTGTAAAAATTATAATACATAATATACTTTGCATTCGAATTACACTCAAAGAAACGAATATTTCAATTTTATGGCATGTTAAAAATATATAACTATTACTTAAATTAAGTATTTGCGTACTTACTACTTGCATTTATCAATTTATCATTGATACTTTGATACAAGACGTGTATTCTTCGATTAACTATAATGAATGCTAACACAAGCATCATATTAATATATGATGAAAATATGAAATATAATACATGTCATGTTCATTTAGAAACCGTCCACCATTATACTATCTACTATAAGGGTATACTCATTTATTCTTATAGGTATGTTTATGAATTATGATCAAGATGTGCTGCTGAGAATATAGGTATATATATATAATATGTATATATATATATATATATATATATATATATATGTCGTAGGCATATAGTCAAATCAGGCATTTTATTAAATGCCTAGGCATATAGTCAAAGAATTTAATGTTTATGCAATTTCACTATCCGCCTAGACTTAGTTAAATGCCTAGTCATTTAATTAAATGACTAGCCATTTGACTAAATGCCTATTTCATGCCAGGCAAATAATAAAAAAACATTTTGTATTATTTAAAAAATTTAAATATATTTTCTATCAGTTATTTATTGCTATTATATATATAAAAAAAAGCTGTATATTATTTATTAATATGAAAAACACGTAGATATATGAAATAATATGTTTAATTTTGTGTTAATTATTATTTAGTATTGTTTTAAAAATGAAATCATAAATATATTCAGGTAATAAATAATAAGATGTGATAGACATAAATTATAGCACGAGTATGTTGTATAGTCTATAGACTACGAGTTCACTCAGTGGCGTAATTAGGAATTTGTCTTAGGGGGGATAAACATTTTTTTCCACACAAAATACTTAGATTTTCAAGTACAATATTTCATCAAAAATTCTTAAACTAATATTATATATGTACACAAAATGTATTAATAAATGTGCTTTAAAATTCTACACAATTTAGTACCTATACAATATTATAATAATTTCTTCAAAACGTAAATTTTGAATATATTAGAATTAAAATTTACTTTTAAATTAAATAATAATTTATAGATTTCTTGATATTAATTATATTTAATATATTTCGTCGTGATGTCAGCACGATAAAACATATTATAATTCCATAAGCTTCAATTTAATATATTATAAATATACACATTATATAGGCTCTGGGGGGGGGGATATATCCCCCTCACCACCCTTAATTACGCCCCTGAGTTCACTACTCGTACAAAAAATGTATTTTTATTAATTTAAAATTAATATTCGTAATGTTTTTAGGTCAATTCTTATTGTTTTTAAGGTCATCAAGTTCCGAGTCCCTATAAATGATAATGTATAATATTATAAAATGTAATGATACAATGCAAAGGAAATATCAATGTAGCTATTGAAGATGTTATCTTCTAAAATTTATATTTTCTTATAGTATCGATATCATTCGGGGTTATAGTGTCATTAAGTCTTCTGTCCAATCACTAAAGTATATATTATATTGACCCAATATATTATTTGATTTAAGTAGCGAATCATACATACATGTATGTTTAAATTTCTTATGACATCAAATGGCGTTATCTATATTATCGATTCAAAATGAGTTGTTTGCGTAGGTATCTGCATAATATTATAACGAGTTATGATATTTGTAATTTGTCGACCTGTAGTATATATAGGTACAAATGTATGTACGACATGTACGTACAATATCTCTACGGTAGTCCAATACTCATGATCGGGTTTTTAAATAATTTTTTTCCTCAATATCTAGTATTATATTTCTATCGTCAAGAAACCGAAATAATTTAATTAATCTGAATAATTTCAAACGTTTTAGATATGCCCGAGTTATTAAAAAAAAAACACACACATTTTGTTATAATTATGCAAAACATCGGACATCGGTGTTGGCCTATAAGTCTAATGGCTAATATAAGTTTAGATTATATTTTATGATGATTGACAATCGCACGATAAATATTATATTTGTTGGTATTAAATTTTACAGCATGGGGTAGTTAATTTAACAAAAATATGACGTTCAAACCGAAACAGTCGTAGCCCGTGGGTAGGTATATCGATACGATTAAAAAAAAAAAGAAAAAGATGCGCACCTGTCAGTTTTAATACTGTGCATATTATATATTCTTTTATTAAATATATGTACCTATATTATTTGGAAAACTGTTGAATATGACACAGCTTCAACTGCAGTCTCTTTCGTTCAGTTATGTTTATTTTAAATTATGAACGCCGAATTGATTTTTTAGTTATACATTGTATATATGTAGAATGATAACAAAACAACGAAATGTTATTAGCAGAGAGAAAAAAATTAAATAAAGAACATAATATTTCATGTTCTACGCGTATTGACGATTAAAAACAAGGCATCATCGTATAGTTATTATAAAGGTACATTACCCTCAAAGTCTGCTTGACCCGATAGCAAATAAATTATGTAGTACACTGCAATATCATATTATTATTACAAAACGGATAGAAATTTAGATTTGTTTTAACTACAGCGTGCGTCAATGTTTATTAGTTGATTATTTAATAGCTACACACACATTTGAACATCGATTTTGTAGCTCTTGTATAGTTGTTTTTTAACTCTGAAAAACTGTGCAGCTAATGTGACCGCGTTGTGAAGGCCGAGGTATCCGTAATATTGAATCTTTCTAAAAGTTGCGATGCATCTGTATGGCCGCTTATATAGCCGTATAAAGGGTGTACCATATACTATAATAATAATAATTACATATAACGTTACTACCTACATAACAATCAATAGTATTTATTGTTTTATTGTTACTACTATATTATTATTAATTAATGTATATTATATTATAGTGTGCAGCGCGAAATCGTAAAGAAAAACTCCTACGTTATGAATACTCGGTATATTACCTATAGGAAATCGTATTTTCATAAACCTTATAATTGAATTTTTAAGTTCGATATACCTAGTACCTACAGAAAGTTGTCGACAAAGAAAAGTGTGTTTATCCTTAGAATACTACGATTCACGTTGAGAGTACACGTGACGTAACGGCACAGCACGTGGGTCCCTGCACCCTGCTCTGTCATGTGGGATATACGGCCCAGGTTTTCAGTTCAATAGTTTAGTCGAGTTAGTGTGCATGCGATGGATGTATTCTGCGCGTCTTACAGACATCGGTGGATTTATTTTCGACGGCAAAAAAATAAATTACAATTATTATTATTGGCCAACGACTGCACGCAATGATATTTTCTTACGCAAGTTGCATTTAAGACCGTGGTCCGTATCGCATCGCATCGCTCTCGTATATTATACATCACATTGCAAACATTGCTCATCTCACTCGATCGAGACCCGTTTGTCCGTCGTCTCTTATGGGTTTTTGTTTTTTTTTTATTCGGTTACCAATAATAATAATTCTTCGGGCGAAATCATTAGTTTCCTATTTCTTTCAAACGCGCCTGTCTGCGATTCGTTTTATCCGATAAAAACATCCGTACGTATCGTCGTATCAATCAATATTATGATATATTATAAACACGTGTCAATAAATATAATATTTGTGTAATAAATTTATAATCTCGTCTGTGCATCGACTTTTTAAGAACGACATCGCCGACATTTTGTACACACATTGTACCGCGCACTCGAATCGGTCGGTATAGATGATAACACTATATGTGCATGGCACCAATACGCGTAATAATAATAATAACAAAATAGTTTTTGTGCCGACACAGATTATCGTCGTACCACAGTCTGAAGAAGGTGTTCTTTGAGTAATTTTTGCCCCGTTTTGTCTCGATCATCATTCGTTACTATATACTATTCGCGTTTACCATAATAACATTTTATTCTCCCCGCTCGGCCTCCTAGTCGTGCCGCCCCTGTGGGTGCCGACGTGCGTGTAGGCTTTTCGATTTATAATAATTGAACGTCATAATAACAATAATATATTCTGAACAACGCCATACGACCACCGCAGTCTGTTCCTTAATATGCACTTAAAACAATCGAAATGATTCAAAACCGTCAAGTGAAACAACAGTCACCGATGTCGAATAACCAATGGACCGTATCCAATCACGAGTACTACCCGCCAAAGACTTACCTCATACCCATACCAGGTATATGATTTTCTTATAATATAAACCATGTTTTAATAATATTAATAATATAATGCGCACAGGTATTCTTGTGTACCTATAATGTGATTTATTTTAACGTAAATAAAAATGTGTAGTTTTTTGTATTAATTGTTATCATATAGGCGTATAATTATAAATATTTTACGTGGTAAGATGGTACGAGACCAATATATATCGTCTTAAGAGGACGCTACACCCATGTTTGTTGGTTCCGTCTTACAAGTGCGTAACATAACAAATGTACGCTTAGCAGATCACGTTTAACTCCGTTAGTTTTTAAAGTTTAAGTAAATTGACGTATTGTGAAGAAACTTGATCGTAAGAACATTATCTTTGTTTGTATGTGGGTTTTTTACGATAACTCAGTTTTTAAGGGAGTTATGAGCAATTTTTAATTTACGTTTTTTTTTTTTATATATTTACGCATAACTTGCTACAAAATTGAACTATCGAAAAAAACCACATCCAAACACAGATAATGTTCTGAACATCAAGTTTCATAATAGGTCGATTCACTGTAATTTTTAAACCAACTGAGCTAAACGTGATCTGCTGTGTGTAAATTTGCAATGTTATGCACTTGTAAAACGGAGACAACAAATGGTTGTGTAGCGTCCTCCTAATAAAAGACGTAGGTATGATTGATATATTTTTATAGTTTAACAGTTCACGTTGTCTGACAGGAAACAATTTTTCACCTAAACATTTCTGTTAAGCGTTTGAATCCAAGAACTATGTTCTATGTGTTACCTACTCATTATATTTTATACCTATCTACAATATTCTACGTACCTACATAATATTATTATCTTTATTTATCAAATAACCATTATAGGCACATTGATATAAAAATAAATATGATGGTATTATGGTTGATAAATAATAATTATGCCATAATAATTGGACTATAAACGTAAAATATTATTTATTTTTTTATCAAATTAGTTAATTACTTTTTTTATAATATTATACAGCATAGTCTACAATCAGTGTTCAGTTGTATTAGTTTAGTTAATCAGTTTATTTTGTATTTTGTGAGCAACATATATTGTGAAGTTACAAATTTAAAGTTATGACTCACGTTTTCTATGAAATTAAACTTTTCAAATAACTTTGACTACTTTGTATTTTCCATACTGGTTGATTTCAATAAGTAATGTATAATCATTAATTATATTTAATAATCACTCTCCATTATATGATTTAACTATTTCGGGGATTACAGAAATTTCAATTAACAGGGATTTAGGATTTTAATCATAATAGCTATAGTTGATTTTGGGTGTCTAAATTGTGAATACTTTACCTCATGTATATATTAAATATTAAAACGTTATAAAGCGTTAATGTTAATTGAGTTTTGCATAAATATTTGTTTATAGCCTATGACTATGAGTACATTTTAATAAGTTTTAATACAACTAGGTACCTAAAATTACTATTGTTCATTAGTATAATACTATAGGTACGCACTTCATTATTTTTCACTAATTACGACTTAATAATTATAAATTATAATCCAATTATACAGACATAGCGTATGTTTAAAATAAGATTACTATTAAAAGAAGTAATGGGGTTTTTAATGACTTAGAAAAACAGTTACAGATACACTGTTTTGTTTCCATTTTAAACTTCATAGGTTTGAAATTTGAATTATTTGAATATGATTTAGGTATTTATAGTATTTAACGACGAATAAAATAATATCAAATCATACGTACCGATGAAAATATCTATGTACCTACATACATAATTTATTTATAATAAAATCCTATTGTCTAAAATTAGTTGATCATAAAATTCGCTTTTATTGATAAATTATAGGTAATGATTAATAAATTAATATTTACTCATTTAAGTTGTTTAAAATAATTTTTTTTGAAGAAAAAAGTATGGTATTGATGATTGTAAAGATCATTATTTTAACTTTTTTAATGTTATCGTTCATAAAAAAATTCGTTCTGGATTAAAATGAAAATATGTTTGCTGTAACTTATTTTTTCTATTAAATAACTTATTATGAATTTCTTTGACAAAAATTACGAAGAAATAGCTGGTATATAAGAATAAATAATGAAAAGTATTTAACTTATTAGTATATATTACACTTGAATATTTATATATCAAGAGTTAAGGTCATTAGTTTATTATTTATTTTTAAATTGATTTCTAAAAACGCAAACTTATACTAAATATCTCATCAATATATCATAAGATATTATGTTCATTATATTATTGGTAAATTGGAAAATATTAATTGGCAATAATTGATATTGCAGTATCTACTATTTTAAAGCACTTAGTTATCATACATTAACTGACTTTCTGTTTTCCATTATTAGAAATTCACTTGCGATAATAATTACATTACAATTTAAAATTTAAAAAAAAATATATATATATAATATATACATGTAGGTAAACACAAATATTGCTATTGACACACTTAATGTATTTTAATTTTTGTTATTAATTTATTTTAAGTTAGTTTTATTGTGATATTTAGATAGCTACTTATATATAAGATTTCGAGTAGAGTGATGAGTGATGAATGTATTAATTTTATGACGCTGATTGAAAATTGTTGTGGATACACGATTTATAGTTTAAAATTACTTCGATCTACAACTTTGAGGGTGGTTTCTGATATCAAATTATAATATCTAGTAAATACTTATGAAGAATCAAAATTGAACATTCCTAGAGCTGTGAAAATAACCAGATAAAAAACTTTGAAAAATCGGAACTTTCTTGCAAAAACAGTTCTGTAAAAAATCTTAATTTTCTGTGATTTAAAACATATAGAAGCCTGAAATTTTCATACCTGGTATAATTTTCATCATATTTTAAATATTTTTGAGCCTTTTATATACATTTGATTTTTTTCTATTAGCAACGATACAGTTTTTTCCGCTTGATAAAAACTTTAATTTATAATACAAGGTGTTTCGTTAGAAGTTATTAATGGAATTATAGTAATTACCTACTAAACACATTTTATTTATAGGTGCCTAACATTTTAAATTTGACGATTTAGATATTTTCACATAAAATAATGATTCTTTTTTTTAATACAAAAAATATAGTAATTATTTATATATATATTTAAAAATGTATTTTAATTTTAACTTTAAGTGTTGATATAAGTGTTAAGTATTTAGGCTCAATCAAAAAGCTTGAAAGTTTAATAAAATCTACCAAATATATATAAATAATTGGCCAATTGTTCGTTCTTGTAGCAATTTAAAAGTATTAAAAATACAATATATACATACAATTATTAATATGTGATAGACAAAATAATTCAAAATCACAATAAGGTTTCATTATCATAGTAATAGTGTTGTTAAAAATGAATTGAATGTTCAATTTTTATAACTAAAGCTTTAAAATGTAGTATAAGGTTCTCATAATTGTTCCTTGTGTAACCAAAAAATGTAAAATGTATACACACACAATTTTTTATTTAAAATTTAATTTCAAACGCAATAAGGTATTTGACGAAAAATAACGATTTTAGTTATTTTGTGGTATCTATATAAATATTATCTTTGACATACAACTTTTACGTATATTATTATTATTATTTTAGTATAATTTAAATGCACAATGAAATGTTCATAGTATAATCAGATTAATAAATGATAGTACAAGTTTGTACATAGTACATAAAAATAGTGGAGAATTATTTATGAAATTAAAATCTTCTAAAAATATAATTTCAATATTTGTTTATATCATATTATTACCTACGACCTATCTATATTTTTTAAATAACAAAAATTTGATTATTATTACAAAGATTTTTCATGGTAAATAAGTTTTCTATTTTAATCTATATACCTTATCATTTGTCTTGAAAGTGTTAATGTCGTGATTATTGGATTATTGTATAGTTCTTATTGAATAACTTTTGCCGGTTTTTTACAAACATTATCATCATCTAAAAGTAGCTGCATGTTCTCTTTAATTTACGAAGTCGTTGGCGAATTCAACCACTTTCACCGGTTTTAGTTTGAACTCATATGAAATCATTATGGTAATTAATGATATAATGTTTGTTTTGACTGTATATAATAATATGTCGCGATAAATAAATGTAGTAAAATGTTAATTAAAGTCAATCTATAGGTGTAAAATTCGTTAAACATAGAAACATTTTCATTTGTCTCACATGTTTAAGAGGTGCCGCGCAATCACCCATCAATTTTGAAATATCTGTACTGTAATTATATAGCATCACATCCACCATTATATTGTTTTATAACGGCGGTGCTTGTTAAAATTTAAAATGATAACATTTTCTTTAGTTGAAAAAAAAAATGATGCACTTTACAGTAACTGAAGTGTTAGCCCGCAATATCCAACGCAAATGTACAATTAACAAAACCATTTATTTATTCGAATGCAATTTAAAAAAAAAAATTATATTATATAGTATCAATGATATAAAATATTGTAATGATATGTCAGACAAGGTTTTGATGAAATTGGCATACTTAAATATCTTCTTATCCAAATCATACTGTACATAATAATATGTAGGTATACAATATTGCTGAGTAAATATTGAAAAAAAATTCAAAAATTATATAATGATTAAATCGAATTTTTGTTGTTTTTTTTCTGGATATATTGTATTACAGAACGTCCAGAATATAATATTATAAATTTTAAAGTAGACAGAAAAATATACAATTCGAATTATAATGTAATCAGATTTTTGCCATTTCGGATCGTATCAACAGCTATAGCTATCTATAGTTGTGTGCGGTGCGTGTGACACATTTCTGGTGACACGTGTTTCGAAAATCGTACTGTTGTAATGACGATGAGGACAAGATAATTCATAGTTTTTGAAAACCAGCTAGCAAATTGCATACCGCCTACCTTGCAAAATGTATAATAATTGTATTATACCGACGACGACGGCGATAATCCAGTCAATGGTTATGTATTATTTTCAGCGATTCTCCGAACTGATCGACATTTTTGCGTCCCTTTTGGTGCTGGGTTGGTGGTGGGGGGGGGGGGGTGTCCTCAAACGATGCGTGCATTACAGGACACGTGTTCTGTTGGGTTAGGTATATAGATATTGCTAAAGATAACCTATTATTTCCAACAAAACACAGATAATGTTCTTACCATCAAGTTTCATAGTAAATCTATTCAGTCTAATTTTTAAGCTAACTGAGTAAAACGTGAACTGCTGAACGTAAATTTTCTATGTTACGCGTTTGTAAATCTCAGATAACAACAAATACGGGTGTTGTGCCCTCATAAATCTCATCAATAATGAAATCCCGGAATAAAAATTCCTAGACGAACGAGCCCAGAAAAAAGGGCATATCCCGAGTGCGTCCCGTTTTTAATTTTTATATTTTTTATAGCCCGAGTGCGTCCTCGGTCCACAGCTGCTATAGGTATATCTATTATTAAGATAAAATAATCGAACTTTTAAGATGCCTCCATGTTTGGCGATCGATATGGTGGTTTAAGTGTAAAGCATATTTTAAATGAAAGTGGAGATAATCTTATAGAGAATAAATTAGATCATAACCACGAAAAAGACGTTCAAGACATTATAGTTAGACAAGTTATTCGTGATTCATTAAAAAGGAAAACACAGGATGAGATTTGTGGACAGCCACTTAAATTAATACATCATGAACTTAAGAAATTTAACACGGACACATTAAATAAAACCGATATGAATTGCTTTCGTAAGAGTATATATTTGGCAAGACGATCAAAACTACCAGAAAGACTATGTAATATTAAAAATGTACATGAAGTATTGGATTTGTTAGAAATCAAAACTTATGACGACGAACAATTTCTAATGGTAAACGATTAATCGCAGGTCCGACTTACTAACGCAGGACATGACCTATCAAACCAAAATGTAAAGAATAATGAAAACATATTTTGGGCTCCACGTAGGATTTTTATGATATTTTTATTTTGTAGCATGTTATGAGCATTTTAATCTACAAAATCTATTAAAATATTACATACATCCCATATAATATTCTTACCTTTAAATTTGATAAAAGCTTAGGCCAACTCGCTTTAATACTATATATATATTAGGAATAGCCAAGCGTAATTCATTTTTTTAAACTTAAAGTTTGTCAGGGTTATACTGGCCCGTTAATAAAACGGAGACAACTATCATCTGATTACGACGTCCTCTTAAGGGGGTAGTAAATTATGAAAACACGAAAACGCTCATGTCGTTACGAGATATACCTATTAACAATAATAATAAACTTCACGTTTCCATAAGTGATTGACGAGTGACGAAGGAGAAAAATTAACGTACCATCGATCGATTAGCCGAAGCCCCGCGCGTGTATGTAGGTAGGTGGTTAGGTACAAAATATAATATAATATATTATTTGGGAAAAATATAAAAACATTATGATACGTAAATGATACGCTCGTCCCTGGAGATTGGCGTGACCGGCGCCGGTCGTCATTATTATAATAATATTTAGGTCTTAGGTACGGCGGGCGCCGGCGTAGGGTCTCTGCCGGCTCGTTTTCCGCACAGAGTGCAATCCCCTCGGCGGTATTTTACTATTATTCGGTTGTTGTTTTTTTTACAATTCGTTCGTCCTCGTCCGGGACCCTAAACGAAGGAAAAGAAAGCGATTTTTTCAAGCACAACTTGCTACTAAAATCGCGATGATAGTACAAACCGTTTTAATAACCTAATGGATCGTGACACGATATATACAAAGCGGTCGGCGTCTTATAAATATGTAAAACAGACACGTATGTCATATTTATATATGTAAGCCATCGTTTTTAATATAGGTAATATAACTTGTCGTCACTGTTGTAATATTTCTGTGTATACGGAAACGTTTGGCTGGGAAAACAAAGTACTTAATACCTTGTTGTTGTTGTTGTTGTCGTTGTTGTTACCATTATTGGTACTATTTATTAGTATAAAACGTTTAACCGAAAAAGATATTTTAACATTTTTGTATAATAGTATTAATAGTAGTGAACGCGTCGTGTAATGCGTGGACAGAAATTATTTCGAAAGGGACAAATTATTCATAATGATAATAAAAAAACACGCTCGTAAATAAGAAAAAAGTAGTAATAACATTACATAATTTAAGGAATTTGTTTTTTATAATAAATGATGACAAAATGTTGAAACTTAAGTAAACAATATTATCATCGATTAAAATATTTATAATCTGTGACTATGACAATTAGGTACAATTATTATAATTACAATTACCTATTATTGCAACCATTACAATGGTAATTGCTGCATGACACAGTCGGTGTGTATTGCTGCAAGTTAGATAAATCCGACTGCAACGGATAGAGGATCACGAGTATAATAATTGTATTTTGGAAGAATTGCAATTATTATGACTATATTATTATTCCGATCCATCAGAGTAATAATGTTATTTTCACTCTTTCGGTACAAATTAATAATGTGAGAAATTACACCGACATTCTTGAAACGCATAACCGGTCAGTGGCGATCGTTCGACGTCCCCTCAAATTCGCGTGCAGCACAACCGTCTTGTATGTTCTAAGAATTAACTACCTGAAAGTATTTTAGGAGTAAATTTAATGATCAGACGTCGGCAATAATATTATGTTGTTAGACGTTTGTGGTGCACTTCGATCTTTGAAAATTATAACATTGCAATTTTGTTCTCGTTAACAGTGTATAATACTAATTAGCTTTAATGATATTATTTGTATATTATTGCTTTATTAGGTGTGTTTTATTATCACAATGATCGTTTTAATTGTAGTTATCGAATTTAAGCTGTGCATATTTATAATTTTAACACGTTTTGTTACAGGTAAGAAAACTCAATCGCTGGCCAGCGTCCCAAAAAGAGTCAACCGCAAAACTTCAGGTATTTTGTTTGCCCATAGCATAGTCATAAATCTTAACACCATAATATTATACTAACACGCACGTTAATCGTTCCTCGTTTGCGGCCGATAACACAATCTTTGGTTACGATTACCGAAAACTCCACATTGTAGACAACATTAACATCGATATTCAATAAATAATGAAACCAAGTATTGGTAACAATTATTGGATGGTCGACGCTTACTACACTTTTCTAAACGGAATATATACGTTTTACGTTTAAATAGGTAGTGATGATACATAATATATAGTCCGAGCGTGTGACTATCGCGATTGATTGAGTATACTTTCTAAAAATGAACGACAAAATATAATGTGCATAATATCTAATCAAGGATTTATATTATCCTCTTACTCGTTGACTCGTATACTTACTTAGGCTTTAAATTATTGATTTTAATTACTCGTTTTAAAAGAGAAAAAGAAAGGAAAAACGTTTAACATGTCTTAAAATTAGTTATTCATTATTTTGCAGTGTATGAACGGTCGGTATAGCACCGGTCTTAAATTCACTTCCAAACGTTGTACCAACTACTTTTGATCATAAAAATGTTGTGCTTACACGCCGTTTGATGTGTAATATCAATATTATCATAGCGTATATTAAATGCTTACATTAATTTCTATATATTATATTTACACGACGGGCGTCGTCGTCTATTCGTTAGTTGGAAAATGACAATTTAAAAACGGTTAATTACGAGAAAGTTATAAATGAATTACAATACACATTAAACGCGTATCGAATGCAATTATACATATAGCCAAATCGAGTACGATATTAAGCAGTTGCCTAAATACTATAACGACATCGTGTCTTGTATTTGGTTTGAAATTAATGAGTGCAGATCTCCCAATAAAACAGTTTACTTTATAATTACAATCGGGTTACGTATATGGCACGTTGTTAAATTTGAAATCAGTAATAATCACTTACGATAAAACAAATACACACTTGGATTGTGTTCAAAACCATTATAAACATAATATAATGCATAAATGTATGCCAACCATACAAGTTAATTAATTTGTATTGTTCTGGTTTGGCACAATTCATAACTCTTTCTACCTATTACGCATCATAATAATAAAGTATTCTAGCTATTAACAAAAAAAAATTTTCATATTTAAAAAATAATAATTTTAGTTGTATGTTACATAAATGTATTGAGTAAATAGATTTATTTTTTTATTTGAACATTATGAAATGTACAAATCTAGACGATGAAAAATATTTTCACACAAAATACAGTGAATGATAATTTATTATATACAATTAAAAAGTTATGAATATTTTATTATATTTTATGTTTTCCTAAATCAAATAGTAGATATTAATTCAAGAAATTATACGATATTATACGAAATTATACTATATTATAAATTATAATTATACGAGGTGATTCGTCTATCAATCATTACCCCCTGTATCCGTCCATAATAATTTCTTTCGAATGTTTTGATTTTCGGAATTTTTAGGTACCTACATAACAACCTATAAGTGTAGGAACCTAAAAATTCCTTACAAGTTATATAAGGACTATATTTTCAAATACTTACATTTTAATGAAATTTAAGAGTTGAGTATCTTGAGATATAATCAATTTTTTTTATATGAGAACCACTTTTTTTAATTTGTTAAGTTGATTTTTTTTTTTAATTTTTACTTATCTAATCTGATATTTGAATTTTCTGATTTGAATTATTTAAGTTTATGGATATTAATTATTGGCAAAAATGGTTTGTGTATTAAAATTTACTATTAACTATATCAAAACATTTAGTTTATATTTGAAACAATATGATAGACTTAATTTGGTTAGTACACATAGTACATACATTTTAATAATCCTAAAACTTCTTTATCGAATTTCGATGTTGGTTAATTAAAGTTTTTCATAAACAACATCTGTTTACCTATCAATTTTCAGTAAGAAGTATATTATAGGTGCCTATTGCCTACCCATATGTATCTATATACGCGATTACGCAGTATATGATATACTTAATTAATGGCGTAAAAACATTGTAATTGAAAATATGATCCTTAATTGTGCTTAACAACTTCAGAATTAGATTATGTACAAATGCATTATTGAAAGGAAAATGGAGGTGAGCAGTATTAACTGTATAATTATGTAATTTTCACTTATATATGATTTTGACATTCGTATAATGTATTAATATTTATTAATTAATATATAATTTAAAAAAAGTTTTTAATTTTTTACATTTGTTGTCTGTTGTATTAAAGTATTTTGATTTTGAATTATAAAGACTGAATTTCCAAAATATTTTTTTTTATCCTTAAATATGTAGGTACCTACTATATTATTTCGCTGTTACGCCATAATGAATAATTTTAACGGTGTCTGCGTTGGCAAGATAATTATTTTCCTGGTTATAGTTTATAATATAATTGGGAAATGGAGCTATTCGACATCATTTTCACTGAATGCAAGCATATTATATATTTTTAAATTCAAAATTACTCAAAAACTTTTTTTTTAAACGAGTGAAATTAGTTTTTTACTATTGGAATACCTATATATAAGAATGAATAGACTATTGTTATTTGTTACAAGTTATTATATTAAGATTTTGTACTTTACAGTAAACTATTCTGTGTGAGAATATTTCTAGGTTCCTATAATATAATACATTTCGATCATATTATAACCCCTACATATAAGTCTAGAGATTATTTAGTTGTTTGTATATTAACATGTTGACATGGATTTTTAATTATTAATTATTAGACGTTCACGTTTTAAACAAAAAAATAGGTAGTTTTTAGTATTTGAAAGAAAATTACATGCATTTTTATTTATGTATCTACTTAATTATGTTTTGTTATTAACTTTTTTTATAAAATTTCTATATCACAACGACTATTCCGTAATCTTTTAAATATAGCGTTAAAATGTTTATATTGAATTTAGATTTATTCAGCACGAACGAACTACATTATAATTTATAATTCACATTTCGCTAAAACAAATGATTTATGAAAACCACAATGAAAAGTGTCTACTCAACAGCTTCGGTGATTATTATTACTATTACTATTTATTTATATGTTTTATAGTATTTCCTAGTGAGTCGTTTGTTTGAATTATTAGAATACGTTAGGAAATCACGGCGAGAATTTATGTCAATATGGAGATGAGTTTTGAAATATAAATTCTATAATATTATATAGCGTTTTTGCACTGCAAGGTTAAGATTTTTTTCTCTTTTTCTCATACAGCTTCGGTACAGCCTTGTTCTCGGGCCGGCATCTCGTTTTTTATCGGAGGCCACTCGTTGTTCATGGATACCTATATAGCAGGAATAGGAAATCCTTGATCTTGTATTTGCCACGCGAATAACTACCGTGCACAGCCGCGCCATGTTGAATGTCGCCCATATACCTGCGGCACGCGGCTGGTTCGCTGTATATCCTCCGAATTTCTCGGTAATTGGCTCCGAAACACCGCAAGAAGGATCTTCGCGAATCCTTATTTTCCCACCGCAACGTTTGCCTACTGATTACATCGCGAATAATATATACCGTTCACTTCCGCGTAAGAGTTTGTGTGTGGACCGTGTAGAGAAGACGCCGTCTATATAATATATATATATATTACGTCTAACTGTTTTAGAGTGTGCGTGATTGTTATCACGCGCTCGTGCGATTTTCTCCGTGACTATTGGTTACCAAAATACGTTAACGCGTCTTAATTTCTAATTGTGACCGCCGTCCACGATAGAAAAAAAAAAAAAAATTTTAACAAACATTTTTAAGAATTATTATTTTCCGACAAATAACGACTGTTTGTCACGTGTAAAAGATTTTAACGGCCGTGCACATTGACTCGAATATATTTTCGAATCACACAAAAGGACTGAACATAACAATATAACATATTATGTTGTAATCACAAATTATAGTTATTACTCGCGCTTATCTCAAAAGCCAATATTTAATAAAATCTTTGTATGGTTTTAATCAACTTAATTCGGCTAAGTATTTGATTCATTCACCACTAGAATTTAAACATTTAAAACAAAGATTATAATATGCCTAAAATTTATAACAGCAGTCTTAAGTAAAACCTAAGGATGTTTATATGAGACGAAACATTTTAAATTGTATGATGTAGGTACACTACTCGATGGATGTATTGCACTTTGTAGCCTCGTCAATACAATAGTAGTTAAAGTTTGTTGTGAGTTTCTAAAGCTCAAAACAGTAAAGTCTTCTAGTTAAAAACAAACGGGAATTTATTATTCACTGCATTATCACCGGGTATTCAGTCGATACACTGACACAATTTTAATGTAGGAAACTACCGATACATCCTATATCTATACAAATCGTACTGTCAAGTGGCGTATTTTGGGTGATTTCCCTATTCTAAAATAAAAATAGTAAATTATAAAACAAATGATAATACCAATATTTAGGCGTTTTTTTTAAAAAGTCGGAGGTTTCCAGACATGGAAGACACCCCCACCAAAAAAAATAATATGTATATATATACGCCACTATAACTGTATATAATATTTATATTTGTAATACGGCGATGAATTTATAATAATAATAAACCTGCCAACTATTATAAATCCAGAAACAAAAAATAAACCACGTGGTTACTGTGATGTTTTTTCTAGATTATATTATTACATTATTATCGTTTCTTTCACTTTCACGTACGAAAAACCTTCGCGCGTGCTAAACCGACGTAGGTTTAAAAATAAAACAAATACAATATCAATATATATTATTATAATTATATGAACGGCGCTTTGTGGACCATAGCGTAGGTATTGGTTATACATATTGGCAACGTACATATTCAATTAACCCGTCTTAAAACCGGATGTGTGTAGTGTGTTTCAAATGCATTTCAGAGGGTGTCCAAATTGTTGATAAACGAGATATGCGTTCAGAGGTTTCTCTAAAAACGGTACACCAAAGGAAAGGCGAACTGGTCTAACGAGATATCGTGTTAGCACTTTGCAGTAGAGAGTGTAAGTGTGTGTCCAGCTTGAACATGTCGTGACGATTATTTGTCCATGTTATTTAGCCGCACTTAATATTATACTATACGCCGACACGCCCAACACAACTGAAAAACCAAATAACAATATTGAGTGTGAGTCAAAGCTAAAGCTCTTAAGCTGAAATAAATAAAATACGACAGAAATACAGTATACTTACCTGAATGGAAGCATACTGTAGTGCAATAATATTACGCGGGTATCCGCGACTTCCAGACTATTATTGTTTCCTTATGCTTTTACGATGTTTTAGAAAAAAATGCGCTCATTTTTGAAATGCGTTCCAACATTATACTGCTTGACAAAGCTATAATAGTATCTTTAGTATTTAATGTTTATTTTAGGGTTTCTTATATTTTACAAGGACAATATTGGCTATTTACCTATACGCCGCTAACAGAAGATACATAAAAACTCGAACTCGTTGAACAAGCGTCAACACCATATGTGAATTGACATTTAGAAATAAACAAAACAAAACATGGCAGACAACACCTTACAAAATTCAATGTATTAATTATTATTATGTGTCCCTATATAAACTGGAATATTGTAAATTCGTTTAACGGTTCTCACACCATTCCTTCGACGATACGTTTGCCACCGGTTTATACCTGTTCGATTTGTAAGAGTAGACAAATAATTTCACTTTTTAAAATAAAATTTTTAATGATCAGATGGACGAAGAAAAACTAATGATTGCTTCACATAGCTAAATGTTATAACAATTTATCTAAAAGTATATTATCATAATATTTGGTAATGGTTATTACTTTTTATATTAATACAATTTGAATGTATATACAAAACGTAATCTATAATTTCTTTCAAACTTAAGCTTAGGACTTGGGATAAACTATGTAGTTTCATTAATATAATGTGTGTGTTTACCGGAAACTATTGAACTATTGTAGTCATTAAGTAATGCATTACTTTAATGTAGGCAATGATGTTAAAAGTAAAATTAGGTTAGATTTATCGTTTATCCAGATGAAAACCTTATTATTAGTTACACTAATATGCCGTACATTGACAATCTGGTTACCTTTAACAATAAAAATATTTAATGATTATTAGATATTATTATTCATAAATATTGCCATGTCTTGTATAAATAATGACAGTTCCAACATATCTCAACATAACATTACACTATTTCATTTATTAGCATTTAATGTTTTTGAATGAATATGCGTAAAATTACTATAATATACTACTACCGATAAAGTCAATATAAACGTAAATCATATTTGTCGAATTTTCCATTGAACTTTGATATAGGTAAGTACTTATATATATTTCATTTGCATTATAAATTTAATTGTTGCTAATGTAAAACCCTTCATAAAGTTATCACAATAAAAGACGTATACTGCTAGTATATTAAATACAGGGTGATCTTTTTAATTAACTTGTCTCGTAAAAAATTTAAATAATTAAAAACATTTTATTTTGCATAATTAAGTCATTCCAAACAATCTTTTTGAAAAAAATTATATTTTTGAACGCTATTGTTTCTAAAATGTTTCACTTTTCTGAGTGACCGCGTTCTTTTCAATCCAAAACGGGAAATTCTTCTGAGAATTTTCAAATATAACAATTTAATTTCGAACAAGAATATTAATTCAATTAGTTACAATTTTTTTGAATTTTTATTAAGTAGAGTAGAATGGCACAGGAGTATCTAGAAAAATATTGATCCTTTACTATTCACTAATCTAAACTTTAAATACTTAATAATGATAACTTCGATTGAAATTTGATTTCCATTTACCAGAATCCTTAAAAAAAGAAAAATTGTTTTGAAACACAAAACACACTTTTTCAAAAACATAATACTTTTGGCGATGTTGAGCATTAACAATTAAAAGATTCATCCTGTACACTATTTATTTTAAATACTTTACTGTGAGTAATCGTTTTACTTAATTTTTTTATTTGTCATTCTTTATGTACTATGAATAATGTAATATAATAATAATATAACTGACAGTCTACACATCATATGAATAGATTTAACTATACTAGTTTAAAACCTTATTTATCTGTGTTACAGTATAATAAATAAAAGCTATACGTTTTTATGTATACATATATTATACCTGTATTAATATATTATTATGTCGGAAATGAAGAAAATTTTTCAAAAATATTAAACGAGTAATGCAAAAAAAGTTATTTATTATAATATATTGATACATAACATGCCATGGAACCGAAATTATTTTGTGTTAAATTAAATTTTAATAATAATAGATAAAAATGTATTGCATGCATAAGAATATAAAAATTACCATGATAATAGATTATTGATTTTTAGTTCATATTTTAATTTAATAAATAGTTGTTATGTAAACGTGAAAACTATAACATCTATTAATGTATCTACTACATATACTTAAGTAGATATATTTTTAAAAAAAATAATTAATTTTATTAGCTAATAAATTAATATTATTACAAAGATACATTTTTATTTTTTAAGAAAAAATGGTCCTTGAACCACGAAATGTGCGGTTATGATCTTAATAAAAGTATACATTTAGCCAATAATCTTGGTTGTTGAGGCTTTATATATATATAAAAAAAAGTATACCTATAACTAATCATTTTTCCGATATTCGTTTAATCGTACAATGGTACTTTAATGGCGTCTGCCATGGCTACTGCATGAACGTATATTATAATATGTTGGTCATAATATATACCGCAGCTCACACAATATTACGCGAACCCAACGGAAACAATAATATCGTATATTAAATTGGACACGATATAGCATCGAAAGCCGTTCGAAATTCAAATTGACGATTAAGAAAGAAAAGGTCTCCGGATATGGATATAATATGATGGTGGGCAAATGTAAATTCGGGTACATAATATATACATTTTTTTTTTCCTATACGTGTTATTATTATTATTATTATTATCATCATCATCATCACCGTCATCACCGTCGTCGTCGTCGCCGTTATTATTATTTATGAAAAGGCAGATAAGGAACGAAATTGATATGATAATGTTTGGTGCTGAGAAACCGCGTGGAGAGGGGTATACCGTGGTTCCGGAGTTATTGTGGGGGACCGTGTGCGGTGCGAGCGCCAAGACGGTACCGGCGGCGTCGTGACTGCCAGTCAGCGCCGGTGCTGCGTGCCGAGATCAGTTCCCCCGAGAACACGCGTGCCCTCGTCGGTAGTCGAAGCACAGTAAAAAAGCTTAAACAACGTTTTCAGAAAAATTAAATAAAAGGCGGTTCATCATTTCCGTTGTTATTTGGTTTTTTTCGAAATACGTTTCAAGCCGCCGTTTTTACGTGATCATGCTGTGATCGGACGTTCGAATTCCGACGGATTTTTTTTACGGATATATTGAGAGATTATTGTTTTTTAAGTCTCGGCAAAGTTGCCCTTCTAGTTGTCCACCGTAAAATAATATCGTACTGTTTTTTTTTTTTACGCGCTGGTAATTTGTTTTCGATTTTTTTTTTTATAATTTCGCGCATATTATTATAAATCAAAGATGTACGAAGCAAAGTGTATTGTAATGGACTACCAGCACCACAACGCTCAACTGCAGGCGCAGACACAGCAACACTTACAGCAACTCCAATCGTTAGCTCCTGATTCGACCAGGTGGAATCAGTATCAACAGTTTTGGCGACATCAGATGCTAATGAATGGTATTAAATGATTTTATACGAACGATTATTATGTATTATAGTTTTAAGCGTTTCATACAACTACTGGACTGATGTATTCCTAAAAAATTCATCATTTTTATGCTACTGTATGCGGATGATATTATGCGCATAATATACAAGATACAACGCAGTCCAACAAATACGATGCGTTTCTGAATTCGTGATGTTCAATATCTCTCCGTCCTATATATATATCCACATATTTAATTTATTTTAATTATTATATAAACGAGTAAGAACGTTAATATATATCATGTATATTGCATGTGTGAAACTATATACTTAATCGATGGGTGGAAAAAAATTCCTCTCGAATATCGAATATATTAAAAATCACTATTCGAGTATATTTTTTAACGTATTACCTATTCGTGTTAAGTATAAAGTTAAAGTTCAATTCGTCTTACTCTATTTGTTTAAACGTATTAATATAACGTTAAAATAAAAACTAATTAATTTTCTTCCTATAAATACGTAGTATGTTTCTTAGGCATCATTTTCATCACCGAACATAAAGTTAATTCCAATAATTTTCAATTGATGACGATTGAAATATATTATAATATATCCATACATTCATATTGGTGGACAAGTTAGTGTGGTCACGTACACCGCATTTCATACCTCAAGGTGACATTTTTAAGGGTTAAATATAAAAAAATTACCAAAGGTCGACAGTGCGATAAGTTATCGTTTGCGTAACAAAAAAATATTTTCGTTGGTGTACGATTTGATTATTTATCTATCAGCAAATATAAATATTTTTTTTCATTTTGCTGGTAACATTAGGTAACACATCAAATGTACGTTTTTTTGTGTATTTTTTTCCAAAGGTATAATCCAATAATGTTATCATCGTAAATAAACCTATAAAAAATTGAAACCATAATCATTAAACTACATATTACAACGTTTACTATGATAGAAAAAAATTGAAAAAGAACCATTGAGTTTCTTTCGCAATGAAATGAAACAGATGATAATATTGTCGCGTCACATTTTGAATACCCAAAAGTGAAATGTCTGAGAGACGACCTTGAAAGAGACGCACACCACTTTCTATTCGATTCTCGAGCGCACACGTGATTAAGCTTTCATAATGAACAACAATACATTTGGGTCATTACAAATGATTTTCTTCTCTTCTGCAACCCCTCACTCACTGTGTGTTATTTATTGACGTCCGTGGACGCCGTACAGGCGATAATATATTAATATCATTGTACGCTGCGACAAATTTATTGAGATTCATGTGAATTATCCATGAACGAACGCTAGCAGTACATTTCCCGCTGCAACCGAACTGAATATATGAAAGTAAACACGTCTTATTCACTATTTGTGTAGGTACACTTATCGCCTTAAAAACGAATAAATAGTAACGTACTGAGTGTCATATTATCTCGGCTAACGAAATTTATTGTAATTTATCTTTGAATTACATTTACTGAAGTTTTCTAATCCGTTCTGTGTTTACATTGTTCGAGATTAAATAGATATCACTTGTGATCATAAAAAAAAAGAATATAGTAATAACAATAATCACTTAATGCGTTCGCCATGCTAATGTAATAAAACATAATTTTTCCCTCCATTCCCTGCGTAAAAAATCTTCACTCCTTCTCGGCGACACGTACAGCTGATGTCTGGTTATATTTGTTCTAAATCCGTTAGACTTTCTGCCGAAAAATTAGGTACCTATATACCACGATGTGCCATTTAACAGAAAATATACACACGGTATATGCACGCACTTTCAATTTCAATGGTCAGCTAATTACATTTGTATAATACATAATATGCACACGAGAACGTCCTTAACGAATCTTAATGAGTGAAATTCGAAAGTTTTATAATCGTCATTAATGATCGCAGGGATTTTAGGACGTTAATCAATTTATCTATTATTACACAATAAACATTTTATGATGTACGCGCACGCGTTATTCTTTCGATGTGTTTTTTATTCATATGATTTTCACACCTTTGTCTGGCCAATAAATGAAAACAGAAAGCGATATTGAACACTGCAACGACAACAAAAGCAAATATAGCTATTACCTATGTATAATATATCCGCTCACGTCAGAAAGAACGCGTATAGAATAAACACTAATGTGTATGTATATATATGCGCGTGTGTATGTGTGTGCGCACGTTTGTGAGTGTATTTATGAGTGTACACCTATGATTTTTTTTTACGATGGTATAAAATCACATGAAACTGTGTTTCAACGAATACGATAATAATATAATAGTATCGAGTTTTTGGAGACTTTAACGATAGACCACAAATGCGAATGTGAATAGATGAAAAGTATATTATTATGCGGTTTTTTTTTGATCCTAGTTGTCACGTGCAGAAATAACGTAAAATTCGAACAGTACTCTGCTATAGTCGTATATACTGCACTCCGAGGAGCCAGCCGACTGTATTATCCACTTTCACTTGCGCGCCGCTCCGTTATTTCCGGGGTAGCCTTGTTCGACCGGTTAGCGCCTTAAAGAAAGAAAGAAGAAAAAACAAATCAACGACGTGGGCATAGAATAAACTACATTTTTTTTTCGTTTCGTTTGTTTTCTCAAGATCGATATTACTGAAATAGAAATTATAAATTACTATTCGACGATGGTGTACAACGCGTATACATGTAATCACGAAAATATTTTAATAATATTATATTATATTTACCAATGTAGTACTATTATACATACCTAATAGATACGCATATTGAGTATAATTTTTCTCTCGTTATATTATTTAATGCATTCGTCGAAAATGAATTAAAACAACTGATGTACAACACAGATTGTTCCTAAAGTTAACTAATTAAATAGCAAATTGAAATTAATATTGAAGAATTCAGTTATTTGTATCTACACAATATGTTATGTACCTATATTGTGTATTGACTATATTGGCCGGATGAAAGTGAGCTGTAGAGAGAGGTCCGTTTAATATCAACTCAAAGCATATTATTTTAGTGGAAAACCTGTAGCGATAATCTATTTCATTATTTTTATTCGATCATAATGTCAGAATTTAAATTCGGTCATATTAATATTAGATGTACATGGATTTCGTTTTGAACTTTGGCCATCAGTCATATTTTTTAAACTTTTCGAACCCTGCTGAAATCATCAAACGACATTTTTTTACAAATCCCGAACGCAATATTTAAAGGCGCCTCTGTAGTTCTCGCATGCCGATAGGTTTATGTTTAACGATGGAAAAATATTCATCTATATTTTTTACGGTATATACGTAATAGCAGTTTGTATAGCACATACTGTACTTAACGTTACAATGTCGGGATAACGCTGCACGCGCGGGCAGCGTGAAATAATATTTATAGCTGCCCTGGTGGTGTATTATAATAATATTATGCCTATTATACGATTTCCCCAGTCGCGACCAACACGCAAACGCAGTCACTTTTTAATAATAATAAAAATAATACACTTAAAATATTCGTCTCTCTCTATATAATACACATTATCCGACGACGACGTCGTCATCATAATATACGTCGAGATTCGATCGTGTCCGTGCGCGCATATTATACGCGTATACATCATGTACACATTATAATGTATGTGTGTGTGTGTGTGCATATACATTTACTTAGAAATGGCCGCCCACCACGGACCTGCAGCACCGTCTGTAATATTGACAATTCCGTCAACGCAGAAGTGAAAGTGTTTTTATTAAATTTTTTTTTCGTCTATAAATATGTGTATTTTATATATATTTCGTTTATGCACGCGCGCACTGGCCCGTCCGTTAGCGTATTTATACGCACACTGCTAAAATATTATATTATTATTATTATTATTATTATTATTATACGTCGTGTCCCCTCTAGGACGTCCGCTCGTAAGTCGGCATAATAAGTGTAGGCATACACACGAAAACTCTCACTTTCTTCGCTTTATCCATGTAATATAATATAATGTGCCCACGCGCGAAAATCGGAGCGCGAATCGCACCGTCCGCCGGCGGCGGCGGACAGTTTGGTCAGGTCGGAATAAACGATATAACGGTATTCGGAATAATAGTAATAATAGTAATAATAGTAATAATGTTCCCAGGCATAGCTGCCGGTCGGTGGTGAATATAATAATTATTGTCGGAGCAAGCTTTCCGCGGTGGCGGGCGGTTGAGTAATATCTATTAAAACCGCGCAAATATAGCGCATTATAACGGGACGCCGCGTTTTTTATTTTTAAAATCGGCCGGCGGGACGGGGGGAAGGTGACGGAGAAAGACGTACGGTCGGTCTTGGTACGTTGGTCACACTATATGTATACCGCACGCGATGGTGTAGCGCGACGGGTGAAAGTGAGATGGGAACCACTTTCGCCGGGAAATACCCGCTCGACGACGCCGCCGCCGACGCAACCGGTGTCCTTCCGGAATCCACGCCGCCGCCGCCTCGCGTGATTCGTTTTTATTTTTTCTTTCCAATCTCCTACCGAGCCCGGAATCGTTAATAACTGTTCTTTTTTTTCACCGCCGTCTGCAAATAGAAAACGCAACGGTAAAAATATAATATAATTGCCACGCGGACCGGCTGACTGCGACTATAAGTAATGTATATTATTATTATTATTATTATTATTATGGGCCCCCCGACCGACGTTATAATAATGTAATACCATAACGTTATGATATAGGTACCTATACCTAAATACAACACTCGTCGTACGTTTTGTGTATACCTATACGTGCTGTACATAGAAACGGTGTATGTTTTTGAAACATCGTTTTTTTTTTTCGTGTACGAAAGTCCGACTACTGTGGGAAGGCGAATCATAGTTTTCTCGATACTTTTTTGAAAAGTTCGATTGATGCATATTTTGTGCTTTATTCACTTTGGATTTGTTGAAACTGCATCACCACTGAAATAGGAACCGGGCTCAATTTTAAGAACGATTTCATTGATAGGTGCTAAATGTAATAATAAGTACACATTACCAAAATTTAAAATAGGCGTTTTGCTAGATTTTTTTTTTGTTTGTTATTTGGTAGTTCAATGTTTATGTTCCAACTAGTTGAACTAGTATTATTATAATGTAATTTACATCAGCGACAATATTAGCTATTAATAAATACCGTATTATTCGTATATGAGTGTATATGACACTTATTATTATTATACATCGGCGCAGTGTAATAAAAATAATAACAGGAATAAGAACATGTTATTTTCGCAGAGGGTGAATAAAACTTTTGGTTTTTACAATTTATATAATTCAGTGGCGTACCTGTGAAACATTTTTTTTTTTAGGGGCATAAATTAATTGTACACATTTTTATGGTTATAAATTATAATCTGAAACTGTATTATAAATTATTGTTAAATACTTAAAACATGAATCTTATACTACATTGATAGGTGATATTAAAAACTTTTGATATCAAACACGATTATAATCAGTGAAAATTAAAAATATTTATTATTTACATTATTTAAGTTTGGCAATAAATTTGTATTATGACATCAAAAAACTTATGGTGGGAGGGGTACGCCACTGTTATATATATATATATATGTGTGTGTGTGTGTGTGTGTAGTGTATATGTTACAGAGTGTAATAACCACTCTTGTTATATTATATTTTTAATTATGAATATTTTGCCCTCGTCTGAAGCATCGTTCGACGTCCGGACAACATTGCAGTGTTGTTGCCCTATTAAATTGTACATATTACATTGTACATTTGTACTGCACAATTCGAATTATTTATTAATTTTCTTATAATTAAAACTAATATACCTACCTTCTTGTATTGTTGTTAACGATGTATTTATTTTGGCATTTTAACGACCAAGACGTATAAACTACACACGCGATAACAATAGTTGATAACGAGTAAATAATATTTTGCTTAATAGGTATAATGTTGTGTTGACGACTTAACATGTACTTGTGTTGACAGACTTTCGTTCGAAATTATTTGATACTTAGTTTCTATCCACATACGAATATTATAATAAATAACAATTATTATTATTTATTATTAATATGTAAAAATTATCAACTTGCTGGCGCATGACATGTTTCATGCTTGTCTAGTATTTTCTGTTATCTAAAATTTATCGGTCAAAAACTCAAAAGTATTGTAATCTTGAGCACATGATTCCGAAATATAAGAATTGAAATTTCTTGTAAAAAAATGAACTACGAGAAAAACAATTTGACTAAAAAACGAATCAGTCATGTACCGAAACTGGTGTTGATAAATGAGTGAAACGATATTCGTCATCCGAATTCCTGGCGAATTCGATATTTTGCTTTACAAGTAGTATCTCTCTGTCGTCGTTTATATAATTTGAAACTGGTTTTGGATTTTTTTCAAGTCGAAAAAAAAATAAAGATTCGAGAAAGCCAAAAACTCATTGTTGACGACGGCGGGACCAACGGATTAATTTATACATCCAGTTAACGCGAAAAAAAAATATGTGTAAAAAATATTTAATGATGATAATAGTATAGCGGTATAGTAGTTAAGTTCTTCGGGCCGAACGACTTTTGCTCTTCTGCAGCTGATGTTGCGCAATCGGAATAATAATAATAATAATATTATATATCCGGACTCTCGAGCAGCACTTTCACTTCGCGCTATAACTGCCGCCGCCGCCGTCGCCACCGACGTAGTCTGTGAACACGGCATATAATAAATAATCACATTACACTACAATATAGTAATAATAATAATAATAATAATAATAATAACAATAATGCACGTCGATATAACGCTACTATTAATGAACACTGCGAATCAGATTAAAATTTAAAAAAAAAAAAAATGTAATACGTGTTCGCGGACGATATATTTCATTTTTTTTTTTCAGAAGAAACGCGCCCGACCGTTTCCGACCGGCTTTATCTTGTCGGATTATCAGAAAATAATATTTTACTTGTTTTGGACGAATTAATGGAATTTGAATTTTCACACACGTTTTGACGCGATAATCTCAAAATTTTGCGCACACGCGTTCGACTCGAACGAAATCTACTTTGAATAGAAAGTTTAGAATGGCCGGTGGGATACGATATTAAAAAAACAGAATAATAAACGAGTAAACGTGGTGTGTAACGGTTTAAATTATTTATGAAATTTATTATTACCATTATCGTTTGTATATTATTAATTATTATGTAGGTAGATACCGTTATAAACAGCATCACACTTTTCAGACTACATTTTCATACGCCGCCGCCGTGTGTTAATCGCTGTCCTTTTAATATATTATGATGCTAAACGGCTTTTTTGCTAAATTCACCATATTATCCCACAGATATTATGTTATTCTGTTTCATATTATCATTTTTATTTTCTAAACTAGTTTTCGTTAGTAGGTATTAATAGTAATTAGTTTATCATTTTCAAGTATACCTACGCATGCCAGTTTCGTAAAATGGAAATTATATTTATAATATTTTGAATGTTATCTAGGCTCTACCTAATCTTAATAAAATGTTTTCTAAATTGTGCGCGCAAGTTGCGATGATTTTTTTTTGTCAATCAAAAAATTTGACAAGCCACACTAAGCCAGTGACAGTAACCACTTGTGCGTTGTGCATTTCCTATGTTATAAGTACAATATATTATGTTATAACATTACCGCTATTGTCTACTATTGTCTATATAAATGTAATTAGAAATTATACCGAGTAAAAAAAAAACACGATGATATACAACCATTTTTACTGTAATTAATATAGATTATTAATGAATATTAAATATTGTATTTTAATAATAATATTGCACACCATAATCTTTTCAACACCTGCACTGGTCAATGATGTTAAAAAAATGATTGATAAATCCATCAGCTACCTTTGTAGTGTAAATATTAAAATGAGTTTCATTTATACATCATTGAAACAAAATAATCGAATAAATTTATTATGTGTATAGATAATTATGAT
The DNA here is from genome assembly GCF_037042655.1 of Diuraphis noxia. Lineage (NCBI taxonomy): Eukaryota > Metazoa > Arthropoda > Insecta > Hemiptera > Aphididae > Diuraphis > Diuraphis noxia. Next base: position 83,230,996 of record NW_028301712.1, read on the forward strand.
AATTTATGTATAATAAAATCATTCATCTATCAGTAATACGTCGAATCTATTTTGTTATACAGTCATCTCAGTCATAGTTCAACACTGATAAAATATAAAGTACTGCATAATTTCTGAATAAACTACTTTTTTTTTTTGTATAGATGGAGTCTGAATAATGGTTATCTTTATTTAATATTATTTTATACACATAATTATATTATATTACTAGGCTGTATATAATTATTATGATATAAACGTGTACAATAAAACACCATTAAATGAATGATTGTATTATAGCTAAATAAATAATTTTAGACGTTAAACTTGATATAAATTCAGTGGTGTATTAGGGGGGAGGGTAAACATCTCAAGGTTTTTTTGCTTTTGTTTTAGCGTATTATATTAGTAAAATAATATTATGTAAACATTATAAGTAAAATATGTATGAAATTATTACAATAGCTATTAAGTCACAAAAATAATACTTGGGTACAATTTTGCATTCAAGCGATTAGTACTGACTATATTGGTAGGTACAGTCGCTAGTCCACATGTGTACGTTATACAGTATTATGGTTTATTGTATCTCAAAAATACATATTTTTTCTTCACACGATATGACATCGACTTAAAGTGGTTATGGAATAATTTCTCGTACAACAAATGTTCGGATATTGGGAAAACGCCACTAAGTGTCAATACTATGCGTATATCGGTTTGATTTTTTGCGAATAAATCAAACGTTAAACGGAAATTTACTCACATGCTGTTATATTATTATAATGTATGAAACGCGGCCGTCTGCCAGTGGTTCGATAGAGGGGGTGGAAGGGAAAACGAGACAGACGGATCGGACAATCCGCAGATTGATGTCTGAGAAATGAAGACGATGAAAGTGAAAACGAATCGCAGTGGAAGCAAACAAACGTGTCAAATCTGTTACGGCTTCCTACTTCCTGCATTACGAAACGTTCGCAACTGTAAATGTACAGGTATAATACCAGCTAGTATATACCTACTCTTCTCTGGTACCGCGGTAGCGGTGCAATTATCAGACCGGTAAATGTAGGTTTGTGTCCGCCATCTCTCTTTGGTTCTGTAGTGTATTATTTCGCACAATTGTATCTTATTGGTTGTTCATGTATAATAATAATACGCACACGCCTTGTTATTATATTTATTTATCGTACAAAACCAAAGTGCGTGTGTCTTGTTAACTATTTTTGTTATTTATTTATTTTTTTCATGCAAGAACGTTTTTGATGGCTTGGCCTGCGGTCGTTAGTGGTTTTTAATCATTTATATATATATATATATATATATATATATATATATATATTTTTTTTTTTTTTTTAATCGACAAGGACGGTGTTTTTTTTCTTCAGATTTTGTCGTCTTATGATAAAAAATAAACAAATACACATAATATTATACACTATATAAACTCTAAATAACCGAACTAATCTCGAACGGAAAATAACGAATCGCCTAAAATATGTATTCAAGATTAAAGTAGGTACCTACTATGTATGTACCTAGTTGACAATACGCTGCAGCAGTTATAAATGTGCGCGAATCTGGGCAATGATAATTTGTGTATGATATCTTAAACTGAACATTGAATATATATATATATGGTAAAAAAAAAACTATATTAGAACCCCCGCGTTGATTCAAGCAGCAACAATCTACTGTAATAATTCGTATTTTGCTTAATTCGACGACATTCGTCAACGAAGCACAAAAATATTAAAAAGCGAATCGAATATCATTAAATATAATGTATAATTCGATATAAAATAACAATATAGTCGTTTAATTGCGTCGAATAAGTACTGTGCATAGCCTTGAGTGGTATCCATCATATTGCTGGTTATGGTCGCTTGTAATGATATCAATCCATTTAAGGCATTTCCTATATACTGATAAATATATATACATATATATATATATCAGACTACTATATTTTAAGTTGTCCGATAAATATTATATTATAACTTTGTAGATTCCATATAGATTCAAAGTTTTTTTCCCGTATCGCTTGATATAGAATACACAGAGCAAAATGACAAAAACCCATGTCTATAAATCGGTTTTAAGCCTATAAACCATGAGCTGATTAATGAAATTCAATGACAGAACTAATGTGCTTAAATGTGTTTTCATTGTGTTCACACGAACCGTTTCCTGGAACAAGTTTCAGAAAGTCGACAATATTATTCTCATCTTACAAATCTTATTTATTAATTACGTGTACAAGACAACATACGCAATTTGTACGCGATAGTTATATATGTTGCTTCAAACGAGGGGTATACCTACCTACTACCCAAATAACGCCAATTCGTATAGTTTTTATTTTCTCGTCGATTTCTGTTGCGTTTTTGATTGTCAACTCGGAGTTACCTTGGATTACCCCGAAGGCCAATTCCTACACCGTCGTGATCCAAATATTGCGTATTTTTCATTAACTCGTGTTCGAAAACGTCGTTAATTAATCACCAATTTAGGTTTCTTATAAAATAAGACAATTAATACTATATTTTATGCTGCTGCTAACGAGATTTTCATGGGTGATTTGATTCGTTTTCCAGGTAAAGCTTGTGGTGTACCCAGAGATGGAAATCCCGACAAAAAAGAAGAAACAGAGCTTTTGTGGACCAACGTCGTAGAATCTCAATCAGCGTTTCTTGGACCGAATCTATGGGACAACAAAACCATACCATATGATAATGACCTTAAGGTAATTATTTTGTCTAAATATTAAGAATATATAAATATCGATTATATATTATTTATATTCCATTACCAAGTAGTAGTCCTACACCAGTGGCGAAACGATCCTATATGCAATTTCTGACTTATAATATTATATTCATTCATTTATTCACCGACCGAGGTGTTTAAGTCTTAAAAAAATCGCGCTTAAATAACCATCACAATTAACAATGTCACTGATAGGTAAAAACTTCGCTATCATAAGCACCCAAGTAATTTTATTATATTATACTATGATACATTCAAAATAGTGGGTGACTTTAAGTAAACGTTAAGCTTATGTATAGTGCATAAGTTAGTATAGCATACAGCTATTATTTCATTCTAAAACTTCAAATTGAAAAAAAAAATGATCTTAAAAATAAATTAATACTTTTAACTACCATTTGGACTTGAGTAGCACATTATTTATACAGAATATAGTCATGTAGTAAGATTTTAGTAATAAAAAAACATACTATTATTAGATCTTAGTAATTATGCAACTTGGTTTTTTTTTAATAATAAACATTTCGATTAAAATATCTATACAATTCCTTGTTACTGCAGACTTTCACTGCACTCATAATGGTTTAGGCAATCATACATTTGTATCAACGAAATTAATTCAGACTAATTAAACAAACAAATAAATTATCAATTAGTTTCAATTAAAGTCGCAGATATTATATTTATAAATATAATTTTAATTTGGCTTATTTTTTTTTTTTTTTCTTGTACAAATTAACTGGATAAAGCAACAAAAAAATTAGGTACCTTCTAGTTTAGTTAAAAGTAGATAAAACCGCGGAAAACACGGTTGGCCATCCCGCTGCAGTGTACACGACGCATTAAAATAAATATATTATAAACTGTTTTAAAATAATAATAATAATTGTGTCCAAACCTAACCTCGTGACACGACGTTTGGTTTCAGTATTGTGACCTCGACGAATTCCTGTCCGAGAACGGATTGCCGGTGGAAGGCGACCACCAGAACGGAACGGCCGCTGGCAACGTCAACCCGGGCACCATAGTGGCGGCCGGCCACCAGGGTGGCGCACTCATGCCGGGCGCCAACAACCGCCTGTCCTCGCCGCCGCCGCCGGCTTCCATACACCCGATACAGCACTTGCAGACAAACGGCGTGGCCGGCGTGGGCGTCATACTGACCAAGCGCGAACCGTCTCCGTCGCCCAGCGAACCGCTTAGCCCGATCACCATAAACCCGGCGTCACCAGCAGATTCAAGTGAGTTTCGTCTAGAAAAATATATATCGTTTACTTTATTATTATCACGATCGATATATTATAATCGTCGTGAGTGTGTGCGACGGGACTTGAAAAAAAAATTAAATATGAAGAAAAAAAATCGACTTACTCGAATCTTCGATGAGATATGATGATGGTGACAAACCTATACGTGTTTGTCGTACCATGTTCCCGTCGGCCGTCGCCATCACTGATAATAATATTACGATCATATGAATTGTATGACTATCGATACATAATATAATAATATACAGTGGTTATACATAACATTATTATTAAAACCATTATGGCGGGCCTACGTGTACTTATTGTGTGCGTTTCGTTTTTTGCAGCATTGTCGTTCGCGTCGTCCAGCAGAGACTTTGACCCGAGAACAAGGCCGTTTTCCGACGAAGAATTGAAGCCGCAGCCAATGGTAAAGAAATCAAGGAAACAGGTGAGAAGGGCCTCGTTAACTTGATTGGTTTATTATTGTCATTAAAACGCGAACTTACTCGCGGCTCTAATGACACCCCATATTGACCATAATTTTTCATTAGTTTGTACCGGATGGGCTGAAAGATGAGAAATATTGGGCAAGACGTAGAAAAAACAACATGGCGGCAAAGCGATCGAGGGATGCGAGACGAATGAAAGAGAACCAAATTGCATTGAGAGCAGGGTTTTTAGAAAAAGAGGTATTTAAATTTAACTCGTACAACCTGACGAATATTATTCAAATAAATACCGACAAGGCTCGTAAAATGCAGTAGGTTTAGGTTAGGGGTGGCATAGCGTTATGGATACCCACAGGAGTACCTAATTAAAAACGAAATCAGAAATTTGAAACAAAATCTATACAAAACCAGTTTAATCTTACCCAGCCAATTTCGGAGTATCTGTAGGTTGGTTTTCAAGCACTTTACAATGTTTCTTGGTAGAATAATGATTGCGGTGTTATATGAAAATCACTAAAACAAATGTACCAATTTCTTGTACTATTAAAATTCGAGTGACCAAGTCCGATTGAAATAACACTTATTGAAAAGATGATTGAATAAAGTTGTATTTCATTAATGAATCCATATTAATGATTATTTATAATCATGTTACATCACATTAAACTTCTTATAATAATTTATCATCGACAATATTTTTTTCCAATCTTGTAGTTGAACATCACGCGCGTACGGTGTACCTATATAAAAAAAAATAAGTATTTAAATGATCGAATTACCTACACACCAGTATTCATCATCATTAGACTATTTTTAATTTAGTCGGTTATTACGTCTTATTAATTGTTACGATGAACTACTACTATTAAGATTTTGTTTATGATGCCCACATAGGTCAACTATAAAAACTTCTAATATAGTCGATTTTAAACCTGTGCAGATTATTCTAAATTTTATACTTACATTAAATTTCTGTAGAATCGTATTTTTGTGTTCTAATACGCTTCATAATAATATAACCTTTGCTTTTCTAACTAAAAAACCGAAAATATTATTAAGACAAAAATAATAAAGTACGTATTGTTTGTACATTGCAGAACATGGGCCTTCGACAAGAGATGGAACGTTTAAAGAAAGAAAATTTAGCACTCCGAGATCGTCTTTCAAAGTTCGAGATCTAAATTATTTCCCGTGGATTTGTATGCACCATAATACCCTTACCCTCTGTGTTTTTGAAAAAAGAAATACCTTACCCAAATTATTGTTACTATTTATCGCACCGTTGACCGTCAGCTCGTTAATAAACACTTACTCTTCCAACGCACCGCGGTGGTCGCCTATAAGGAGTTGTGTATAGAAATGAGTTATATTTTAATATTAATACGTTGTAGCTTATTAAAAAATATGAATGCATATAACCATATAATATATGTATACAATAATATATAGCAAATATTATTGTTATTACGCAACTGATCTCAATTCCAAATACGAAAGAAATACCACGTTCAATATCATCAAACACAATTTGTCGGACCTCAACTGCAGATTCTCCTCACGAAGAAAACAAATTTATCGGTGCAACAGCACGACTGGACACAATATTACACAATACGAAACAAAATTAATTTTCCCGAGTTTAAACTTACTATAGCATTTAAGTAAGTCGATGTACATGGTTTTTGTTGTTCTGTACATAAAATAGGTCTACAATTATTAAATTATTAATTATATTATTATTATTTTATTATTTTTATTATTATTATTATTATTATTATTATAAATCGTCCTATTTATATGTTTTTATAAAAATGAAATGCGTGTTAACCTGACATATTATATTAATATAGTCTTGATAAGTATAAAAAAATATTATAAACGTAAAAAAAATAATTCATAGGTACAAGATAAGACTTTATATAATGCTAATTGAGAAAAAAAACAGGATTTAATTTCATTTTATTCTTATTTTTTTTTTTTTTATCGGTTGCATTGGTCGTTATAATATATCGAGAATTGACCCTTCTAGATGCAATTTATTTCATAACATTGTTAATATACTATAGTGGACGATATGATTTCTTTAGTGAAGTTTTGAGGGATCTGTTTTCGTTTTACATCTTTATCGTTGCGTGGGGATTTGTTTTATTTATTTATGCTTCCAATATTGTATAACATGTCAATTAATTCATAAGATCATCACAAATTAATTATTAATTGTTTTATTTTAATATAATGTATAGATTTCTTGAATATATTATATAATTATCCTTCCTCCTCATTATGATTGACGAGTGTTTTTAATATGTTTAGTTTTACCATTATTATTTAATTGTTCGATTAGATACTTATCTTTTTCTTTATTATTATTTTTTAGCAATTAAGTGTTGATTTTTTAAAATGTTTATTTGTAGACATTTAAATGATTATTGACAGCTCGCTTATTGTTTCATAGGATTATTTAATTAGGCTTTAGAAAATTAAGGTAATTTGTTCTAAGGATCATGTTTGAAATTTTTGTGAATAGTTACTTTTTTTTATAATACTTTAATAACATAATACCTAATTGTAATTTTGTTTGAGAAAACAAACGTATGGGTCAGGGCTGCTGTAAGATTTTCTTTTTTTCTTTTTTTTATATATATATATACTTACATATATATATATGAACTTCATATATACATAACATTGTTGTCAAATTATAATTATTTCCAAAAATGTTATTGTTTTGCATGAATATTGAATATACACGAAATGACTATTAGCTTATCATGTTATTGATTTTAATAATATATACCTTAACTATTAGCATAAAAAAGTATTAAAATTTTTTTCAAACACAAAATCTCAATCGCATTAATTGCTTACGATGTTTACGATGGTACCTATACTCTATAATTTGACACTATAATATTGGTTCTCGTAGAGTTGCCAGCAATGATGAAAATTTAGAAGCAATTATTGCATGGTATCATATTTTTTATACAATATATCTATCCTTGATCGGCGATCGCCAACCTTTCAGACTTCACAGACCAACCACTTAAAGTGCATGACATTAAATTCCACGGTCGACGGACGCCACAACTAGAGTAATAGTAAAATTAATTTTTCAAACAAGATAATATTATATAAGGTAAATATAATACAATTCTATCGATGGACGCTAAACCACTCGGTGGTAGGTATAGTAGCTAGCATTCGTGTAATATGGATATTAATATGGTATACATTTTTACATATTACCAATATTGAGAATTTGGTAAAAAAAAAAAAAAAAAAAAAAAAGAGAAAACGACATTATTTCACATCACTCTGCAGTATGCCGCAATAGGCAAATATTATAATAATATCATCGTATTTAGGTACTACTTATTGTCGTAGCATTTTTGACTGGCATTAATTTAATGTAATAATTATAACATAATTAGCTATTTAATTACGGCGATAATAGCCTATAAATATAAAATTCTTAAGTTTCACAAGCGCTCGATAATTATTTTTCTAAATCGTTCGTAAATATGTGTAGGTATTGCAAATTTATTTTTGTACCTATATAGTATATATATCAAAACAATAATACTATAAAAGGTTTTTTATTTAAGAACACTGAGTATAGGAAATTATTGTAAGTTCGCACACTTGGTAATTAAGTGCAGTATGTATATGTCCAGATCTTTCTCTGGATCTCCGACTTACGGCTCGTCAAGCCGACTGATGTTTTGATCTTAACTTCCGAGGAGGTCCTAGTTGTATGTATCTGCAACTAAATTATTATGAGGAAATCAGTAAAATTTTAATTTTCTTCATAAAGTCATGTTGAAATAAAATAAACATAAATAATTCTTCTTATACCTACCTTTATTCAATCTATTATCACATTTCTAACTTTCTTCCAAACAATTGACCGTTTCTCAGATTCGATCCGCCGCCATAAAAAAAGTTTGGTGACCCTGCTACATGCAATGTACGTAGACCATTAAGAATCTATGACCTAGGCCATCTGCAAAATAATTGTTTCCAGTTAGTTCTCAAACTTTTACAAACATGGCACCCCAAGGAAAATTTCGTGTTTCGCTGAACCCTCCCCCCCCCACCAATGTCTATAAAACGAATATTTTATAACAATATTGGTGGTTATGAATTGCTAAGATTGAGTAGACATTGTCAAAATTTCGGTAGTTGGTGCCCATTATTATTTTGAAAAATATAAAAAAATATGAAAGTATTGCTGTTTACACTTATACATAAAATTTCTGAGCATGTCTACACCTAATATTTGTACATACCTCTCCCACTTCTTAACTTCTCCCAGTTTTAAATGGTATCTGTATAATATAAATGAGTCTTGACTTAAAAGAGTTGTTCTAATTTAATTTTAATCATTCTGTCTCGTTGACATTTTAATACAATGATTATTTTGTCTCGTCTACGCGTTTTAACACAATAATTATTTTTTATAGCGAATCACGATCGTACACAAATATATTGTGTCGCTGCGCGAGATGCCGCAAAACTTTCAGACGTGTACTATTATAGAAATAATAATAAAGAATATACTGTAAAACCACATTATTGTTATTTATTTAATGTTATCACTGCTTTAAGTACCTAATACGAGGCCAATGTTAACGAAATCTATGTGTTGTGCTTGCATACAACTTCAACTATAGGTATCTATACCTATAAATATACACGCGTGACGTGCTGGAAAGTGGAAATGTCGTCGATTGCGTCATATGTTTACTCGAATTTTCATCATTAAAGGTAACACATATTATATTATATACGATGTACCTGTGCAAAAATAAATAAATTCATTAATCTGCTGGCACCTGATAAATGGCAATCATAAAGTAATAAAATGTTAAAATTCAACATAAACGAAGAGGATTTAAGTGCATTTATATTTGTTTTCTCTCCCGGGCCAACGCTCAACACAGATAAAACGCATTATTATAATGTCAATATACTGACCTAGGAAGTTATAGTCAGACACGGATCCAGAAGTACTAACCAAAGATCTGGAACGAATAGAGAGGGCTACAATTTTGTCACAACACACATTGAGAGTAGATCAAGGCCTGATTATTGTTGGAGGGGGAGGGGGTCTAGCCGGGGCTGAAACTTCTGGGCTATCCCGAGTACCATAGCGAAAAAGGGCCCAAACAATTTCAGACTGATTCACACACATTTTTCTGCGATCTTAAAGAATAGTTTATTCTATGTATTTTTAAAAACCATTTTTTTTTATCGACAAAAACTTCACTAATTACCTTCATAAGCACTAGCTATAGTTTAAAAGACGCATTATTTACTGTTATTTCCATTGATATCAATAATATCATAAATGGTTAATAATATTGTTACTCATAAAAATTATACACGGTAATACTAGTGGCAGTACATTTCAAGCGTGGATCCAGTCTATATTAAACGGGAGAGGGGCGGATTATAAATAACTATAAATATATTTACTGTTTACCTACTGATAAATACGAGTATATGTATATTATAAATATGCCATAATTGCTTACTGATTATAATGAACACTTTTTTCTTTTTTTTTTTAAACCGAATTGAACGTTTTAATTGAATTATTTACAATTTAAAATACCCTTCTACTGTAAAATTCATGTTGAAAATTTCACTAGTTCACATTATTCTATCAGTCGTCAGTCACCACAACAATTTTACTGTTATGCGGGTAGAAATGAACAGATAACCAATAATTAATACAGATCAGTCGGTCATAATATTGTTATCAACAATTTAAAAATTTGTGTTAATACAATAAAATACGACGATTTGTGACTGAAAATAATATAACAATACACTTACATATAGGATTACACAAAATATTAAATTTAAATAATACATTCTGTGATATAGCCAACGGGGGGGGGGGGATTGTATATCTTATATCGATGCCATGATCAGAAGCTTGTTAAGCATTAGTGGTAAAATTATGAACACATTTTGACTGAATTAAAATGTATTTAATAAGATGGCAAAAAATATTATTTTTTTTATAATATTACAGATGCTAAATCATTATGGAAGGAAATTGTAAAAATAGAGACTGTATTATAATGTATGTCGTTACTTTGGAATGACATCATGGAAAGAAGTTATAGAACGCCGAATGAATTACAACACCCAAATTTTAACACATGCAACGAAGGCGATCAACTCATTAAGACCACTGAAGTGTTATGTGTATAGTTCACGGACAATTTTACTAATAAAAAAAACTTGTCTTTGCTCTGAAATTTATATTTTGACATCCTCTTAATATAATATTTAATATTATTTATTTATTAAACTAAGAATATCCATGCAAATATGTCATCTGTACAAATCACGAATAATTACCTGCTCATAAGAATGAATTTTCGACGAAACGAGAAACATACTCTGTGCACCGTTTTTTTAGTAGTTCCACAGGCTGTATAATATTATAGTTTAGTAATATTTGCAGTTCACCGCTTCGATGCAATCCGGACCGAAGACATGTTAACTACACTTACATTTCTGTACTACCCATATCGATCTCCGATAATTCTCCTTGTCATACAACCTGTATGATGAGTGTCAAGAACGTTAATTCATTATAACTGGTTATTGGGTATACCCTACCTAAATAATAAAATTCTTAATTATGAAAAGCATTTGAAGTCTTATAGATTGGCATAGGGCAGCGGTTCCCAAACTTGTTATGATCCATTTTAGAAATTATTTAAATTTTGGCGACCCAGAATAACCTTTTTTTAGATTCTGAGCGGAGCGACGAATGTATTGATTTTACATGATGTGTTTTTTTTTTTTTTTGTGTGTGTCTGTCATCACGTTTTGAGGCAGTAAAAGTGCTTCGATTTTCGACTTCAGTACCTTGTTCGATCAGAAAGTGAATCTCTTGTTGTTACTTTGGGGGGTCAAAAGTAAAAAATACAATCAATATTTTTCTAAATAATCGGGATAAACAAATTAAAAATTAAGGGAAAAACGTGATATTTTACACCGCCTTTTTTTTTGCTGTAGCGAATAAGAAATAAAAAATGAGAATAATTTTGAATTGAAGAACAGTATATTATTTTGTTTTAAAATTTTTAGCAAGGTATTTTATGGTTATTTATTTAGCTAATAAAAAAGTTTCTAATATATTAGTTTGATTAGTAAATATATAATTTTAATGTGAAGGATGTAATTGCTTCTTATTTTTCATTACTTCATTGATATCCACTTTTTATATCTGTTAGCTTAAGACGCAATGAGCTTGACAACAATTTATAATAAATCTAAGCATCAACGAAAATTAATAGAAACATATGTCTAGAAAATGTATTATTCAAAAATATTCTGCAAAAAATATAATCGTGACTCACAGTTTCTACCTATGGTATAAAGGCTTTAAGATGAATTATCTGTGATAATACCATCGCAAATTGTTATTTTTTTTCCGTGTTTAAATACTCGGATAAGTATTATGAATTGTGCTGTAGTTTAATTTCGAGATTAGTGTATTAAAATCAATAATTAAAATATTAAAATATACAAACTAAATACTGTAATATTATTATACAATGTTGCATAACATGTACCAACAGATATCTGAGGTTACACTTTATCTGCATAGTATTACTAAAATTAAAAAAGAGATGACATTTTATAATATTCATAAGTGTTTTAATCTTGATGACTGTGTAAATTGAAAGTGTTATTGAAACTAATTCCCTTATAAATTAAAATGCAATACCGAGTTCAAGATAAAAATAATAGATATCTATAAAAAAAATAAATAAATAAGTCATGTTTTCAGCTTACACTATGTATGTAGGTTATAAAGGTACATTATTATAATTAATTGTGTATAAATAAAACAACTAACTTGTTAAAATATTTAACATGTATGTAAACTGTAAACAATTGTTGAAGTTTATTTAGAATCTTAATTTGTAACTATATAATAATTAATAATATGAGTTTCGTGTTTCAATATGATTTAATATTGCATGATGTAGGATGTATGTACTAGTATAATGAAATTCAGAACAATGTAAACCTTAATCATATTCAAAACAATTATAAACTTACATACTATTTAGCACATAAATGTTGTTAGGATTTAAATTTGGGAAATTAAAATAATTGACAATTTGCCTACTGGCTTTACTTTAATAAGTGAAAAAACAATTTTGAGTAAATAATCACAATAAAAAAAAGCAATATAACAAAATAAACTTATAAATCTATCAAATGTATCACACCCGTTCGCTATATGTTCCAGAATCTTCAACATCCGAATCATTAATTTCAAAAATCTACAAATATAATTTTAACATGAAATATTTGTTGGATAGTCTTCAAAATGTACTTACTTCAATGTTTTCAAATTCATTCTTAAGACTTGTTAAACCAGTTAAATCTTCTAAATAGTTAGGATTTGTAAATACATTGTTTAAAAACTCATCTTTTTTATTCAAAAAATCATCAATGACCTGCAAGAAAAAAAAATAATAGTAAATAAACTACATAACAGTTGTATTTTTAACTTACTATTGTTGAACATGCAATGCACTGAAAAAAACTTGAAGTAAATGGTATTATCTGCTGAAAATCAGATATAAAGCCTCTAATAGAATGAGGTACAATCCCTAAACAACATTTAGCGTTAGCCAATACATTGTACCTAAACAAACAAATTTTACTTAAGCAACTGTTTAATTATTATTGTTTTTATAAACATACTTCAATTGAATGTATGACACAAATAACTCTACAGCCAAAGCTCCTGCTATGTTGGAAACACCTGGTCTGGTAACCGTGCATTGTTGATCAAGTGTCTTATCTACGAGTGACTTATTTTAAATAATTTTTATTATAAAAATAATGAGAATAAAAAAAATACAGGTATCGCCGCTTATTAGACTTTGGGATTAGACTATTTGAAACCATTAACTGACCGAGTCAATAAAGCAAAAGACCCCAAAAGAATTAAAAATATACTCTTAATTGCTTAAATTTTTTTATTGAGATTTCAGCTATTAATTATAATAAAAATAATGTAAATAATGTATGGATATTCAATAAAAAAAAATTGTTCAATAAAATAAAGTAGTATAATATGCTTATATATGCTTGGTACCTAATTAATTCTTGATAAACATCCATTCAAAGTTGATTGGATTTCCCCTTTTTGGTTCATAATGACCTCATCAACTCATGAGTGAGTCTTATAGACACATTTTTTACTATATTTTAGAATATATACGAATTGGGACCAGGTGTTATGAGTCTAATAGGCAAATGAGTCAATTAACCATGAGTGCAATAAGTGGCGACCACTGTATAATGCTTTCTATAAAAATAATGATTAATCCTTACATTTCCAGGTGCTGTAACATCATTACAAAAATAACAGCCTAATTTTTGTTCACCAGTAGAAACATTTGGTACTTTAACTCCATGTCTGATTACTAAATATGATTCAAATCCTAATGCTGCAGTTATGGCAAGCTAGAACACAAATCACAAAATAACTAATTGTAATATTGATATATAATAACAAAAAATCTGTTTGTAGTAAATTAATAGATAGGTACCTTATTGTGTAATGTAGATAACATGGTAGGTAACCAACGACTTTCACGTGAATCCGTTAACAAAAATATAACATCATGATCTTCTATTAATTTTGATAATAAATCTACATTTTTGTGATCATCAATGTTTGCCATGTGGCCAGGCATTGGAATACTCATAACCACACCAGTACTATTCTAAAAATACAATATCAATATGTTAAACGTCATATAATATTATAAATTAAAAATTGTATTCAATAATTTCAAATTTAAATATTGTAAATACCAATGAATAATAATTAATTAACAATAACTAATGTATCAATATTAAATTATTTACTAATACATACAATTTCAGGGTGTATTTCACGTAATACATCAGCAGCAGCTGTTGCTTTGTAAGTATTTGAATTTATGCAATGAGAATGCCTGTATAATGACTGCCTTACTGGATTTGAATATGATACTTTCCCATTATCAACAAATGTTATGTTACGAACACCCCATGCCTAGAGAACAGATACCACAATAATATTATACAATACAACTATAAACTAATTAAAGATGTGCTAATTCTCATTTTAAAATAAAAAAATAATCGAATTTCATAACTTTATTGCTTAATATCAGTAGCTTAAAAATATTTGCTAATCATTATTTTTATTTTTGTATTAATAAAAAACATATATTATGTTAATGTCGATGACCAACTACCATGAATAATAACTCTTTCTGATGGTAATCATGGAATTTTAAAGGTTTTAAATTAAATGATTAAAAGTGGTAGTCAAAATAATTAATATAAATTTAAAGTATTTACAACCAGACTAAACAACATTTTTTTATAACTAAAATTTATAAAAAAAATTCAAGGACCACAAAAAAGTAAAATAATTTATTTTAATGATATAACTAAATCATTGAATATTAATAATTAAAATTATTTTACACTGATATAAAAAAATATACAATATAATATTCAGGACTTTTTACCAAAAACTCAGGATTCTATTGACCATTTATAACTGGGGTATGTATTGAAAAATGTTTTTCATTCAATATGCCGAGCTAATTTATACTCAATAGTAAACCTTAATTAGATACCAACATTTATTTATAAATATTGATTATTAAAATAAATAGGTTTTTTAACTAAACAAAATAAATATTAAAATTTATAGTTGTCATGTTGAGGTACTCTGATGACAAGCAACTAATTTTAATTCAAGCACTTATAAAATATGAAATAATAATAGTAAATTAAAACACATTAAGATATTAAAATTTCAAATTACATTATACAAAATTTGCAACACCAATGCTGATGTCAATAATGCTATTAAGATAGAAAAGAACATATTATATTAATTTTTTATGGACTTGATTCATAACATTTTTCTTAAACATATACTATTAAAATATTTATTCATCAACAGAATTCATGACATTTTTAAATATTTGAATAAAAAATATGCATTTATTCAAAAGTTATTAGATTTTGTCAAATACAAATTAAATTTTCAAGTGAATCCTAATACGAATAACATTAAAATCTAAATTTATCTTAAGATTGAATAATGTTATACAAACCATTAAATTTCTAGCCACACAACAACCAAGTGTACCAGCTCCAATAATTAGACATTTTGATTGAGCAACAATATCTAAGTTTAAATCAGGAGCAATGCGCCATTTCATTAACTTAAGATTTAAATCTACAGATTCTTTGGCTTGTCTAAAAATATAATTAATAATTAATAAAAAATTTTCTTCTTAAACATATTTTTGAATATACTAACTTTGTAGAGTCCATTGTTTTACTGAGGTCTACATATTTTGGACAGAATATTCCTTTAGCATTTTTTTCCCAGCCCACAAATTTAATAGCATCTTGCGTAAAAATATCTTCAGCTAAATATCAAACAAATACAAACATGTTCAAAAATCATTTTTTTAATTCATAATAATATTTTACTAAAACTTACACGATACTTTTATATTAAACAACATGCTGGCTGAAAATTTAGTAGAAGGAGAACCTCGTAATGCTATTACTCTCAACACTGAAGTTCTAATGGAGGGACTAAAAGAAAAAATTATAATCAATTGAATTGTCCCATGATGTTATCAATTAAATAGGTAGCGATGTTGTTATCAAATCTACACCTTATGTTATAGCGATTTATTTTATTACCAAAATAAGTAATGAATAGTTAACTGAGTCAACACTCAACTATACTTGACTAAACTAATTTAGTGTACTATTGTATTTTTAGTAAGTATTACTAAAGTAATAAGTGACCATGGACTGATTGTTTGTAATCCCCTCTGAGTCAACTATCTGCATGCATGTGTGTAGTAAAACCACACTCATACGCAGTATTTGGAAGCCTAGGTCACTTTGTTGAATAAGAATTAATACTCATGAAATAGTGTATATCTTAATTTGTATATATTACCAGTGATGTAAAATTAAATACAGAAGATTTCGTAATGGCCATCCAGGATTGTTCAACAAATCTGATGGATCAGCAAACACTAAATAACCAACTGAATCACTTTCTGTATTATTTTTAAGTATATTGATGTACTCTTTTAGAGTCATAACTGTAAGGTTTCCTTCTTTCGTAGATGCAACTCCAAAAAATCCTCTTTGGTTAATTTTTAGATTTTTAAATCCAAAAACTAATGAATCAAACTAAAATATAATAATATTGATGTTAATATAATATAATTTTGAAACAAAACACTTAATAATATTTACCTGTGGAGAAGAAAACGTATTTTTAAGAAGAGTAGGTACATCGTTTAGACAATACTTTGGTCCGTTAAATGATGGAAAAGCAAACCAATAATAAAAAATATATCGTTTTAAATCCTATAGCAGTAAATAATAAAGTAAATTAAGTAATATAATTATTAAAATAATAATAGAACAACTCACTGTGTACATTAATACATCAAAAGCTGGAATTATGGAAGGGTCTTCAATAGCTTTACCAGAACAGAAATCATTTAATAACCGTTCACCAAATTCTCTTAATAATTCATTTTTATCACATTTTTTAAATGAATCTATTGTATTTTTATTTAAACAATAGCCACGAGCAACATATTTAAAAGATGTTTCATCATTAACTTCTCTTTAATATAAATGGTAAATAAATACATATTAATTATTCTAAAAATTTAATATAAAATACAAAAAAAAGTTTCATACTGGTTAAAGGATGAACAGTCAAATGACATATATGGATTATTATTTGAAGTATAATATCCAATCAATGGTCTATGGACTTCATCTAGTTTATCAACTTCTAATTTTAATTGACAAACTTTGAACCAAAAGTTAGGATCAAGACAAGATGATAATGGTTCAAATCGCAATAATGTTTCATCTTTTACTGATGTTTTTGAAATTTTTTCATTAATGGTGGTATTTGCTGTTTCTATAAATGTATAATGGAGTAATTCATTTAACTATCACAACAATTAATAGTACTATCATTAATATAATTTACCTGATGAACTAGCCATATTGTAATTAGATTGATACAAATATTACATAATCATTAATACTTTTTCTGAAAAATAAAATACGCAAACATTAAAATATTTTACTATATAGTATTTAAAATTAAATTTTACTAAATTCTAATTTCTATAAACATAACAAATATTTAATTATTTATATTATATACCTGTACTACACTTTAAATCTAGATTAAATTTTTTTTTTCCGTTTAAACCGACAGCAGAGGAGGATCTGTATGAACAAACACTACTACTCCTCTTCTGCCATAATTTATTAATGTTTAATAAAGACCCTAATTCATACACATACTTAACATATAACTAATAACACTTTAAATCTTAGAAGCAGCTATTTGACAATTTTGAATAATAGTCTTGTTACACATATCAAAAACAAACTATTTGACAATATTATTAAATATATTTCAAATTGATTCTATAATGGGTTTTATATAAATACCTGTGTTAACATTTAACTTAACAACAATGAAGTAATGAAAGTTGTACCTAATAATAATAATAATAATAATAATAATAATAATAATAATAATAATAACGTTTATGTCTCACTCAAGGATAATAATCATTCAATAGCATTAATAGAACAAGTAATGTACTGCATGTCTGCATATTATTGTTGTTACTATATAGAAACTTCAAACCAGTTTAGTTGATTGTGATGGTAAAAGAATCTCAAATAGAATGCTCTTAGTTTTAAGAGCTTGGGTTAATGCTACAAACTAGAGGTAATAAGGTTTGATCACATCAACTTTGATTATTTTGGTTAGTTTTTAATTGTACTATCCTATCACAACATATCATTTAAATAATACAATTGCTAATAGTATAATTTTAATTTTAGGCACTTTTTGTATTTTTTAAAAACTAGATGTTGAAAAATTGTCTAGAACAAATTCAAAAGAATGAATCGAGAAAAATACACCATACCTAAATATGCTAAAGGTGTATTATTTATTTATACTTAATGTGAGACACCAAGTTAGTAATAATACTATTATAATTAAATTGTAATTTAATATAATATTTTATTGCATTACAAAATCCAATTACTTACAACGGAAAACTGAAGAATTAAAGAATGCAGAATGAATAACAGGCTGTTACCTATAGAGTGTTCGTGATTCGTGACTCGTAATTATGAAAATGGCATTTCCATAGATTTAACTACGCAGTACTTCACCGTCTTAGATTATTTAGATCACAGGTTTTTATGCTTAAGCAGAAAGAATACAATTAATAGGTATAACAGTTACGAATTATGTATATTGTATAATATCGTATAACTCGGAATTAAAAAAAAATAACTAAGATGTTAAATTTAATGTCTCAGTCTGTAGTGTGTATTCAATACACTGTATTGTACGAGTTAGAATTATTAGAACACGTTAGAAGACGACAAGACGTATTCTTGAAATTCTTCTAATGCTATGCTATCACCAGATAAAATTGATAAAAATAAATAATAATTATTATTCTATGGTCTGGTTATAATGATAACGGAGGATGAGCTCGTTTTTATTTTTCGTGATAACAATTGTCAAAACAATACGCACGATTCGTCCCGGTGGACGATGGTACGCGTTTGCTGTTTAGAGTGTTAAGTGATACTGTAAAAACATATTGTTATATTATTTATAATAGTTAAAGATTTAATATTTTATTCACAGACCACAGTGCATAGTTATATGGTTTAATAATCATCATAATATTACAATAATAAATAATCGTTACCGAATCTCGTTCGGCCATTTATGGTAATGTAATCTTACGAATCCGCTGGTCAACACCATACAAAACATCAAGATGAATGATAAAATATCGTTTTCGTTCAACTCCGGTGGACGGTCGTCGTCGTCCAGGTCAGTGGCCATACCTCCACCGGCAAACAGCGGACTCAGTAAGCAGGGCTACTCCACATTGAACGCCATTAACCATTCGGCAATCTCCAACTTATGGGGTGTGCCGAAGAAACGGGCAAAAACCGAAGAAGAGTAAGTGGTGTGCACCCACTCTCTCCTACTGACAGTTTTGATCCAATTTTGCTTGACTGTGAACTTTAATGGTGTTTAAGGTATTTTGAAGACGAAGATGAACATCAACAGCCTCAACTCGAGTACATTCCTGCGCCCGATAGTCCATCTAATAAAAAATCTGACTGCGATTCTGATTCATCTGAAGACCCGTTAGATGCTTTCATGGAAGGGTTAGAAAAAGAAGTATGTTATGCAAATTTTTTGCAATCGAGTAAAAAATTTGTAGTTAAATCAGGTTTGATCCCACATTCAGAATAAAAATTAATTAATTTTCTTAGGTAAAAAAAGCAAAAACTTCTGACAAAAAAGAAAAAAAGGAAGATGAAAAAGGTATCAGACAAGATATTGAAGAAGAGGACATAGAAGAATCATACTACAGGTGTGTAAAATATCATCTTACATTTTACTGTTTTATCTAGCATTTCACAAGTATAGAAATAATGATTTATTTTTAAACCCTTTTAGGTATATGGAAGAAAATCCAACAGCGGGTCTTATTGATGAAACATCAGATATTGAAATTGATTATGACGAAGATGGTAACCCTATAGCACCACCTAAGAAAAAAGTTGGTATCATTCAATTTCCAAAATAGTTATAATTAAAAACAAATTTATTTTAAAAATACATTAAAAACAGTATTACAATCATTAGTATTTGAGCTGTTCACTCTATAATGTCTTAGAATAAATAATTAGTAGCACAAAATATGATTGGTTTGTACAGTAATATTTAGGTAGTATATATTTTTGGTATAATCAAGTGTTTGTTAAAGCTTTTCATTTTTACCTATAATTGGAATCAAGCATTTATTGTAATAAAATACGTTAGTTATTCAACTTTTTGCTAAGCTCTTTCCCCTATCTCAGTTCAATTATTGAAAAATATTTTATTTATCCTATTTAAACTCATGTAAAGAATCTTATTAATTTAAAATTTAATAATATTCAATTTTCAAATCTAAGATAAAATTTTTTTTACTAATTTCGAACTCGAAATAATTTGCAAATTTTTATGATTTATACGAATTTTGTCAAAATTCATACTTCAGAGTTCAGAGGTTTATAAAAAAAAATAGTGCACTCAACTTTTTTTCTTTTGAAATTCCACTTCTAACAGTGTATGTGGAATCTTGTATTACAATTCCATGTTTGTAACGGAACAAAAATTTCATATGCCTATTGTCCAATAATAGTTTAACACGAGTCACAACATTTTGAAAATGTTATAGTGTATAAAAAATGTTAATATAAACATTATGTGAAAATTTCTTATATTTTTTTGAAAATTGCTTTTGCATATTAAGCAGTTTTTCTTTAATTTTTTATTTGTATTTCCTGAATGTTTTAAAAAATTATTGGGAATTTTTCACTTACAACTCTCTCCTTCTCCACTAGTACAAACTAGAATCACTTTTCCACCAAAAAAGGTGCTGTTAAAGAAAATCAAAGCATTTTTATTGTCTCAAAATGTACAATGTACTCATATCATTTTTAAAATCAATAGAATCATCACGGTTCAGAATCTCGAATGTATATCATTCTCTGTTTTCATTTCTACATTTACTTTAAAAGCCTTGGTTACATTTAAATTGTTATTAACTTAGAAACTAAAAGTTTTTCTAAATTTTGGTTTTGAGGTCTCTTCAAAAAGTACTGGGACAAATGTTATTACGGCTAATCTACTCAAGACAACATTTAAATTATAAATAGATGTATTCCCCACATATTAGTGAGTATTTTAAACAAAATCTGAAGTCGCTATTTTACCTCAATTTAATGATAGTTAAGTCCTGTCAGTTTGTTTCTTTCACCATTTTTGACATGGCTAAAATTAACTTACAAAATTTGTGCATCAAGATTCATTGAAACTTGGTAAAAATACGAGTTAAAAACTGTTTTTGTGAATGATTTACTCTTTCCATGATTTTCAAGTAGTTTATACATTTTAAGAATGGCCAACAGTCAGCTGAAGATCCATGTTTTGGAAGACTGTCCACATCCAGAAATTATGATTTTGTGGTTAAAATTTATACCCCATAGATAAACAATCAATCAGGTATTCTATAAGTACGTTTCAATGTGTGGGCGGCAAAGAACTTGCTAAAAATGGCGTAGTGGAACCTGGTGCCAGCACATTCAGCACTGTCTATTCATGAATTTTTGTGTGATAAATTAATACCTGTTGTCTCGCCTTTTCTCTATTCTCCTGACCAGACTCTATATGATTTGTTTTTCTTTATACTAAACCCTGAGCTTCATGGAAAATGTTTAAAGATGTTGAGGAAATTAAAGCGAATATGGCAACAGAACTTAAAACTTTAACATTGGAACAATTTCAAAGAACTTTTAAAAAATGGCAAGATCGCTGGGACTACAGCATATCGTACAGAAGAGAGTATTTTGAAGGAGATATCTTTGAATAATATGTAATCAATGATGTGACTTAATTTTTGCAATTATTAAAAATAAATTTCTGGTACTTTTTGAACAGGCCTCATGTAACACAATGAAATAAATGATACTTGTAATTTCGATTTATTTAGTATTTACTAGTTTTAAAATTATTCTATAAATATAAATTATTAGTATTAGATATTTATTTTATATTCTTATATTCTTCTATTTTTCTCCCAACAGGAAATAGACCCATTACCTCCCATAGATCATTCTTTAATAAAATACCAAAGCTTTGAAAAGAACTTTTACACTCCACATAATGAAATATCATCTTTAACTGTGGATAAAGTAATTCAGTTACGTAAGACTCTTGGTCTCAGAGTAAATGGGGCCGATTTACCTTATCCAGTCACATCATTTGCTCATTTTAATTTTGATGACGCCTTAATGAAAATCATTCGCAAGTCTGACTATGTACAACCTACTCCGATTCAAAGTCAAGCAGTTCCTGCTGCACTTGCTGGACGTGATATCATTGGTAAATTTATGATATTTTAAAAGAACTTTCATATTTTAAACTTATTATAATCATCCATAGGTATTGCCAAAACTGGAAGTGGTAAAACGTTAGCATTCGTATGGCCAATGTTGGTTCACATAATGGATCAACCAGAACTGAAAGAAGGTGATGGGCCAGTTGGTTTGATATTGGCACCTACTAGAGAATTGTCTCAACAAGTATAAATCAATAATCAGAAATTGATTTTAAAAAATGATCAATTCAAATTTGTTTTATTGTTCAGATCTATGCAGAAGCAAAAAAATTTGGAAAGATCTATAACCTGAGAGTAGTGTGTTGTTATGGAGGCGGTTCAAAGTGGGAACAATCCAAAGCACTTGAAGGAGGCGCTGAAATCATAGTAGGTACTCCTGGCAGAGTAATCGATTTAGTAAAAATGTCTGCAACCAACTTAACTAGAGTAACATTCCTAGTACTAGATGAAGCTGATAGAATGTTCAATATGGGTTTTGGTAAGTATTAAGGTGATTTTCATTAGGATTTAATTTGACAATTTTTAATTAACATGCTTGACGCTTGTTGATTTTCAGAACCTCAAGTGCGCTCGATTTGTGACCACGTGAGACCAGATCGCCAAACATTATTGTTTTCTGCCACATTTAAAAAGAAGGTTGAAAAGTTGGCACGCGATATTCTTACTGATCCTATAAGAATTGTTCAAGGAGATATTGGTGAAGCAAATACTGATGTAACACAAATTATGTTGGTGATGCCACAAAGTGACAAGTGTCAATGGCTATTGGATAATTTAGTTCAATTTACATCAACTGGATCCATTCTCGTATTTGTTACTAAAAAAGTATGTTTAATTTGTACATGAAATAAATAGATTAAAAATATAATATAATTTTTCAATTTATAGTTAGACGCAGAACAACTAGCTAGTACATTGACTGTAAAGGAGTATGAAGTGTTACTGTTACATGGTGACATGGACCAAGCCGAAAGGAACAAAGTAATAACAAAATTCAAAAAACAAGAAGTCAACATAATGGTAGCCACCGATGTTGCTGGTGAGATCATATTTTTATAACAATCACCTTTAATAATACATTTAAAATGAATTTATCATTTGAGAAACAAAATTTGTCCCAAAATTCAACAATTTGGATAAATGAAAGAACACATCGTCCTAAATTGAGTTTCTCTTAGTTCAGATAGTTTGCACTGCGATTAAAAACTATTTTCAATAGAATACAAGTCGTAATATTCTTGAAATGTTCAGATATACATAATACAAAAAAATCCAAAACTGCAATAAAACATTCTTTTATTTTATTTTGGACAAGTGTTGTTTCTGACAAAATTGTATCAATATAGTGTATATAGTAATATTTTTAATGTTTTTTTTTTAAATTTATGTAGCTAGAGGTCTGGATATAGCTCATATTAGAACAGTTGTGAATTATGACATAGCTAGAGATATTGACACACATACACATCGTATTGGAAGAACTGGTAAGATATTTTATATCATTTGTTTGTTTAACAGATTTATTTTTACATAAAATGTTATTTTCAGGTCGAGCGGGAGAAAAAGGTACAGCATTTACTTTAGTCACACCAAAAGATTATGAATTTGCTGGTCACTTGGTACGAAGTCTTGAAGGTGTGGGACAGGAAGTTCCCAAACCACTTTTAGATCTCGCCATGCAGGTAAAGTATCATAATAAGACTTAGTTAAAATCAATATTCAACCATATGTTTTTTAGAGCTCTTGGTTCAGAAAAAGTCGTTTCAAAGGCGGAAAGGGTAAATCAGTAACTGCTGGGGGCGCTGGACTGGGATATCGAGATCCGTCAGGTTCCAACAATTTTTCGGTTAGTAATAATTTACTTAAATAAGTTTGATGACTTTATTGCGACAACAAATTTTAAATTGTAGGCATCTAGTTCTTATCAGTGTCCAAAACCTGCAGCTGCAGCACCACCTGCATCAAAAAGTGGTCCTGGAGCAGGAAGACTGTTGGCACTAAAAGAAGCATTTAAAATGCAATACCAAAACCAAGTAATAAAATATTTATACTGCTTCATTGTTTATAATTTATTAAAATTATTGTTATTAACTAATTTATTAACTTTTATTACGGTGATTATAGTTTAAAGCTAGCGAAGATCACACTTGGGAACAAACAGTCGGATCAAGTTCATCAGTAAAAGTACACACAGGTCCATTAAAAGAAAGAAAAGCCAAAAAAAACCGATGGGACAACTGAAAAGTTTATTTATAAGTAACAATAATTTGATTTTGTTTGATCTTAAACGTATTTAATTATTTAAATTATAAGACTTTATAATAACTTAAGTAGTTGTTTTATTAGTTAAAAATTGAAGCTGGTTTTTAAAATATGCAAAGTTTTATTAAATTTTTCAAAATATAAAAAATCCGTTCACTAATGATATATTTTATTTGTACACATAACTTTAACAACTTGCCATCTCGTGTAATCAGTGCCAGCCTTGGGTAGGGGCCAGCGAGTACTGTGAAAAATATCCCCATCTGTTTTGAGATTGTGCCGGGGTTATTTATTCTGGTTATTTATTTGGGCCTCACACAATAGTATGACATTTTGGGCCTCGCTATGTTAACAATTCTATTCTAAGGCCTCGCCTAAAACATATTGCCCCAGCCTAGTTTCACCACAAAGCCGACCTCCATGTCATGTTTGGTGCACTATATTTGTGAACTCACTGTATTCCAAACTATACGTAAAAAATAGTAAAATAAATTGATGCTTAGTTTATAACTTAAAAAATTGTATTATGTTTTGTACTGTAAGAAATACAAACAATAAATTAGTACTTAGTAGTATTGTCATTACGCATAATGTGAAACATAATTAATTATTTTTAAAACGTTTTAAAAGATAGTAGTTATTAATTATTCATTACCAATAATCCATCATTGTATCATCAACAAATATGAGTTTTCATGATTAAGTTACAATTTTAACAATATTTAGTGGTTCTACATATTTTGTACTGTGTACATATTCTATATATACAGTTCAGTCGTCATAACTTGAAGTAAAAGTGGGATAAAATTTCATTATGAGACACTTAACTTGATTTTATCTAAACCAAGTTCTTGGGGAATAAAAAAAAAAATTGAGTAGTCAAGTTTTTCGAGTTGTCATGACTCAACTGTATATATATATATATTATACTATTTACACCAACTAAGCGCAACTCTGCTGTGCATTCAAATTACCGCCGTTCAGTCTAATTTTTCCCATCATGTGATCGCCATTACCACTAGTTATGCAAAAATTTAAATTTATTATGGTTGCCACCTAGTTGTGCTTGCTCTTACATTAGAGGATAGAGAGTAGATTCATCTCTCGATTTACATGCATTTTAATTACCAGCATCTAATGTGAACATTTTTATACCTATGATACATAATTTATTTTACTCTGTAAAACAATAGGATAATTTCAATCACAAATAGTTGATAAGTACCTGAAAATTGTAGCTCACTTTTTTCTGGCCATATTACTGTACTGATTTGCACTGGATATATAAACGAATGATAAAAATAAATTGTCTCCTTATGAATATTCAGTTATTCAGTAAATATGTAGTTATTTTTACTTTAGTAATATTTTTGTATTGTTTGATTATTGATTTGTCTTTTAAAACTTATTATTAAAATTATCTCATTAATGCTCTAAAATTCATATAAAATAATTTAGCACTAATCTTGTTGTATACTATTGAAAAATGTATAATAAAATAAATTTTATTGTAAGTATAACAATGTTGAATATTTATTTATTTTTAAAATTTATCTTTTAATACTTCAAGCTATATTAATAGTATTATAAAATAACTTAATTACTACTGTTATTTATAACTACGAGTTATATTCAAAATGTTTATGTTTTGTTAAAATTAATATATCATCCAGATTTATCAAACAATTACCAATTATATAAATAAACAAAGAAAATTTAAAAAAAGAAGTATATGTATAATACAAAATTGTGACTGACATAAAATATGAGTTTCGTATATATAAAAAAAAAAAACAAATTGTTCACCATGATTGTGAAAAATACTTTGAAACAAAACTTAATTAGTTTGGTTAATAAGATAAAACAAAGAGTACTTATAAATAGTAAATAGAATAAATAATACAAAAATAAATTTAGATTTAAAAACAGCTATCTAAATAATAATAATAATAATAAATAATACTTATAAAAACAAATTTTTAATTACTGTTGAATTGTATATTAGGGTTGAAGCAAACTTTTTTTTGATTTTCCTCTGGTTCATCTAAATTTTCCAATATGGAAGAAGTAAAACTGAATTCTGATGCATCACTGCAATAAGGATTTTTATTAAATTCATGTTTATTAAATAATTTGAAGAAAAAAAAACCAACTAAATTATTTATGTACTATTAATTTATAAAGTATTATTTTCAAAACCACTTACCATGTGTCCTGTGTATCTATGGTGTCTAAAGTTTCATTTGAAGCTAGCGAGTTTCTAATAATTTTAGATGGATCTAACTGAAAGACGCTACATGTACCTTGGAAATCATTTGTGTTTGTCAAACAAATATCGCTACCTCCTAAAAATAGAATGTAATCAATTCTGAGTTCAAAATCAAAAAACCATAATGTTGTATTTACTTAAAAGTTTAGGGCGGTTTATGGTTAAAACTGCTTTATCTTTTGGCTGTTTAGTAGATGTAATGCTCCAAGTGTCTTCATCTACACAACATGACTGAGTAATTTTTATAACAGAAATTTCAGATTCAGATACAATCACTAAAAATGGTTTTTTGAAAGCTAAAAACAAAAATTATTTATTTTAAGTGTATTAAATTATCAATATTAAATATCTGGATTATACATACCAAAACTATTTGGACTGTATGGCCACTTCATTTCCCCACCACGTGTTTTCTTGCCATCAGAATCGACAAAAACTCCATACACATTGTAACATAAAAGATATTCCTTATTTCTCGTTAATTCACAGACAAACATTGGTCGATAATCATGTGATTTAGCAACTGAATCTGTAAAAAATCCTGAAAAACAAAATACATATTAATTGAAACACTTGATTAAACATTTAAAATTGCTTACTTTTACAACTAAAATTTTCTGTTTCAATTTTGTAAAAGCTGTTGGTTGTAAATATAATTCCATTGGGCATAAAGCAAATGCAATTAGTTGGGACATTGGTTTTCAATATTTTAGTAACAACAAACTGTGTATCATGCCATTTTAAAACACTTTGGAAATTATAAAAATTATAATATTAATAACATTATATTACATTAATCAATTGAATACTTACGTAACACTATGTTCAGATCCTACAACGACCAATTCGTTACAACGAGAAACCGCAATACAGTTAATTTCTTTCAATTCAGACATAGTTATGTTATTCTTAGATGGCTGACTATTGCGTATTTCATCGACAATGCGAACTACTTCAATAACTGGCTTAGACATATGACTTAATTCTGAATTTAAGACAACAGTTCTCATATTACATTTTAGTAATTCTTTAGTGGTTCCTAAAATACAGATAAACATTATATAATTACGTAAAATAAACGAAAAAGCATAAAGAAATCAAAATGCTTTTCTAGTGCATACCAGCAATCATTAAAACCAATTGAAGTTTAGGCAAGAATGCAAAGTCATTAACTAATTTTGGTCCAACTATAGGGACAAGGTCATGCTTAACTTGTTCATTCTCAGATTTTATATGGACTGAAAATAATCCTTCAACAGCACCTAATAGGAACACCTAAGAATCAAATAGTGATAATAAAATAAATATAAATACTTAAATCATAATTTATAAAAGTTAAACACTTTAAACTTACAGTTTGTGATATTTGATGAATGCAGTTAACATTAAGTAATTTATCTTTATGGAAGGTGTATATATTATCTTTGTAATCATGATTTTGTTGTGATTGAGCGTCATATTCACAATTTTCCAAGAACTCTTTAATTATTCTTAACCAATTCTTTTTTTCTGAGATGCTAGACAAGATAATGTACAAAAATAAGGTCATCCAACCAGTATTTAAGTTGTACACTTCAATTTTTAACATCTGATCATAATCTTCATTAGAGTTTTTGTCAAATGTTGAATCGTTTGATTCTGCCACATCAACAACTTTAACAATATTTGATGACATCATCAATGGTAAAGTATAGAATGGTTGAGAATCATATTTATCATTAAGAATTAATAGCACCCCTTGTTCAAATTTTGCATACTTTCGATCCCAAATCTGTTTAGTATTGCTAAAAATAAAAAATAAGAAAAAATGGTTACTCAGAGAAGCTATATTTACTAAATATATTGCCAAGAAAAATTTTAATCTACTTCTATGATCAATCGTGGCCAGATTTTTTTTAGTAAGCTTAATATAAAAATATACTTTGCTTTAACAATCTATAATAACAGTGATTACTACATTCAAATTATTTAATTACCCATTGTAAAATTCTTTTTTAATAAGTAGGTATATATTATAATATGAAAAAAAATGGCTTCTGTTCATCTGTAACACCCTATTGTTGTTCAGGCAATAATCCTAGGGTGTTATAGTAATCAGCATTTTTGACTTATTTGCACAGGTAAAACAATGACCATTATTATGAAACTCATAGAAAGCAAGATGAATGACTTAAAATATTGAAACAATTTATGTACATATAATCTATTGTTTATTGTATAGTCTTATGTTTGTTAACGATACCACTTTAATGGCTTAATTAAAAATTGATGGTTAATGGTCATTTTATCAATTAACTTAATGAAAAAATATATTTAAATTTAGTAAATTGTTAATTTTATGTAGTTGTGCCAACTGATTGTTATGGTGCAAAGTGAAAATTAATAATTAATGTATTTTGTTTTCTAGTTTAGTAATATTTTTTATTTATTTAATACTATTTAAAAATATTAACTTATGCTGTAACTAATTTAACTAATATGATGAGCATTATTAAGATCTGACTGAGTAATATTACTAAGACTTAAGTGATTTTATGGCCAGTCTTTAAAGAATTTTGGATACATAAGTCGTGATCTTAATGCGACCTCCAATAAATTATTTTATCTAAAGAATTGGTAGATATTGCTTGTTTACAACAACAACGACATAACACGAAAAACATGATATACCAAATAAACGATATGGACATGGGTAAAAGTTACTGTGATAAATAAACAGAAATGTCATATTATATGCGACCCATTTCTTTGGGGATCATTCAGGTTTATGAGCAATATACTCTTTACACTGTTTTTACTTTTCAGTATATGTATTTGTGTTGTTAATTGCTATACCTACCTTTTTATGAGTCATAGGTGGTTTATAGATAAGAAACAATTAAGATTCTTCAAAAAACAATTAATATTAATATCAATTTATTATTTACTAGTTTAAAAAAATTAAATGCGTTTTAATTCTGAAATAAATAACGTGGAAAATATAAAAGCAAGCAATTAAACACTTACTCCCAAATAGTAACCCATGATTCAACCTCAGATTTTTTCTCATTATTGCTCAGAACCGGTGTAGTTGTTTGTTGTTCTTTTTTTATAGGAGTGCAATCAGGTAGTAACTCATGAGAACATGTTACATGTGTCGACACTCTACACTCTTGACATTGACTAATTTGTTGCCTACTTACTATTTCAGTTTTACAGTGTGAACATTGTAATCCATCACGTTTACATATTTTTACTTCAAACCTAAATTTATTTTATAAAATAATAAATTTCATTAATACATAGTAGATTTAAGCATTTATAAAAGAGTGAACTTGCTTATGAAATGACTGATGTTGTGATAGTGTATTAGAAGTCAATGTTTTATATGCAGGCGAATTAGCTTCAAAATTAAGACAGATAGGAACTAAAGGTGTTGATGGACCTTGTGTTCTCATCATGTTCAATTCAGCCTGAGTTTGATATAGTTTATTTGCTAGATCTTTTGATTTACTTCTTTCAGAATTTAATAGAGATTCAATTTCCTACATAAAATAATGATACATTAGGAAAATAAAAATTAAGGAAAAAGAATTTTTTTTTTACTTTTTGATCAATATTTTCTTTGTTTTTACCACTGAACAACATATCACCCAAAGTCCTTTTCTTTTTGGTCACATCATCAAACTTTTTTTGAAGGAAATCAATAAGTTTTGTTTGTTGGAGAATGGTAGAATCTGCTTTAATTAAACGTTCCTCATAATATACTTTTTGTTCCATCAAACTATTCTTATATTTTGAAATAACATTCTGCATAACCTAATATATGAGAATATAAATTACAAATTAATTAAATAAGTGAGATAATAAATGAATAATTATAAATGTACATGATATTTAAACTAACATTTGAATCTTCAACCATAGCTTCTAACTGAGCAGTTAATCGAACATTGGCTTCTTTCAAAAGTTGTTTTTGACTAATAGTTTCAGATATTTCTGCTTTCATTTTATTTAACTCTTTAATGACCTTTTCGGATTCAATTTGTAATGTATAGAACATCATACTTTTATCTCTTAAATCAGAGTTGACTTCTTCTAACTATAACACACATTTTTAGAGCGGCATTAGACAACATAAACATTGTTACATAATTAATAATAAAATAAATACTTGTTTTTTCATTGAATCAATTTCTATGTTTTTATCATGAACTCGATCTGATAATAATTTCAACTCTGCTTTTACATTATCTTGCACACTTTCAAAAGTTTTTCCCCTACTTTCAGCTAAAATTCTTAATGATTTTTCTTCATTATACATTTTTTTTGCTTCGCGTAGTTCGGTTCTTACTTTTTCAATTTCATTCTATTATCATAAAAACACAATTTAATAAATTGATATTAGTTACAATATTAAACTTTATATAGTTATATTTATAATAGCTAAATCTAAATATTTAACCTGTTTGGTTTGAATGTCTTCCAAGAATTGTTTTTCTTTGTTTTTAAAGGTTAGAATAGTTTCTTCAAAGCTTTCAAGTTGTTCATCTTGAACAGTAACTAATCCTTGTAATGTTTTAATATTTGTTTCACTTTTATGAAATTTAGTTTTATACTCAAGAATCTGAAAGGCAAATTAAATTTTTTTTAGGTATAATGGAATTTTTTTTCTGCGATTAAATAACTTACTTGTCTCTCAAGAGCAGACTTTTCACTAATGTGGACCTTTGACTCATTATTTATTCTAGTTAATTCATTACTTAACCGTTGGTGTTCAGCTACTTCTTTGTCATATTTTAATTGTAATGATTCTAATCCTTGATTGAGATTTGTAATATTATCCTGCAACAACTTCAGCTCATCTTCTTTATTTTTAATTTTCAAACTATTTTCTTCTTGTAGTTTAGCAATTTCCTGCTTGAAATTATTTCGTGCATCTTTGTGATACTCCTGAAATAATATTGATATAGTAGTATTTGTACTAAAGACAATTTATAAAATAGCTGTTTGAACTGAATTATTCTTACTCTAAGACTGCTTATATTATCTTCCATTGTTTTATATTTTCTTTGCAGTATTCTCAAGTCTAATTTTAAATCACGAATTTCTTGTTCTCGATTCTTCAACTCTATTTCATACTAAAAAACTCAATTAAATTAATTCATATCTTAAAGGCAAATGAAAACATTTGATAACCAAGTCAAAAAATTAGCTTTACACCAATGATTTGGTGAAATTTGAAATTTATTCTAAAACTAATTTAAATTAATAATTTTTTACTACATTAAGATAATAGAATATAAGAATGCTAAATATTTACCTCTTTTTCATTTTCTTTTTCAGAGATTGCTGTTTCATGTTTCTCAAAAGAGAGTAATGATTCACTGTTTAAACAACAGTTTTGCTGTTGCAGCTGAGCTAATTGCGCGTGCAATTTTTCAATTTCATTATCTTTTTCATTGGTTATACAATTCAATTTGGATTCAAAATCAGAAGCCATTTTTTGACACATATTTTTATGTTCAGATTGTATAGCAACTTCTTTTTCTGTATACTGAGCTATCTAAATGTACAGAAATATATTAATTTATCATTAAGTATAGTAAGAAAAACAATAGGTTGAACGCAGTTATAAGAAATCCTTTAAAATTGTAGAATTATTAGCACACTTACTTTTAAATTTAAACTGTCTAAATCTTTTTCCATTACAATTATTTTTTTTTCAAGACATTGATTTTCAGATTTTAATTGATTTTTTTCAACTTCAAATAAATCTTCTTTAATTTTCATTTCAGATAGCAACGCAGAAACATGATTATCAATATTATTTTCTTCAGTCAATTGTTTTGATCGACGAACAATATGCTTTAATTTAGATTTAAGCTTTATAATTTTTTTATTGAGTTGTTCTTCATTGCTTTGGTATATTTTAATGTCATCTTGGTGTTTGGATAGTCTAAAAATAAAACATTTACTTAGTGTTAAAATTAATTAGTTAAAATGTCTCAAAATAAAAATCCATACTGTGATTGTAATTCAATGTTTTGGGCTTGTAAATCTTCAATTTGTACTTTTAATTCCTCAATATTATACAACTCATTTATTGTTTTTATTTCCCATTTATCAATTTCGTTCTAAAAATATTATCAGGTAATTAAAATATATATTTGAAAAATGTACAAGCTGACTACTTACTTTAACCATTTCTGCTTGTTTTTTTTGAGAAATATTATTTATGTCCTCATGACTAGTATCACTAGTTTCACTAATTTTAGTTAATCTACCTAGTTCACTACTCAAGGAAGTCACATCTACATGCAATAATACATTTTCTTCTTCCATTTTTTTAATCTTCCTATCATTTTCAATAAATAATGAGTCATATTCTGCTAATTTGTCTTCATATGCTTGTATTAAAACTTGAGCATCTTCTAATTCCTTCCGCTTTACTCTGATAGATGTTTCTAATTCAGGGTTGTTAGTCATAAAATAAGATTGATTTCGTTTTGATACTTGCATACTATAAGTAAAACCAATAAATGGTAGATCTCTGCCAGAAAATTGTTTTTGTTTCTGCAAAACACAAAATTAATATATTAGGTGGTTTAAATATAAAACGATTCTACAACTTACTTTAAAATCATTAATATTAAGAGCTGGACGAACACGTTCATGAATTGGAAAATTAGAAACATCATTATCAGATGAAAGTGATGGAATGTAAGGAGGTACCTGGTCATGTAAGCTATTGAAATTTATTTTTGAAAAAATATCTAAGTCTAACATCATGTCAACAGTAAACCTTTTGTCTACATGACATACTAAAGACTCGATCATCTGTCTATAAGCTGAAAATTGTAATAAATAGAATTATGAAACAATAATTGTTATTCTATTAAAGCACATTTTCATTATTTTCATCAAATCATTAATAAATTGTTTAAGAATATAACAAAAACAATACAACATGCAGAATTTAAAACTTTTTCAAAATCTCAGTAAGTTAATATTTAAGAAAAAATACTTTTCAAGTCAAAGTTGTTGCTTACAAAAATTGAAGTTTTTCAAATTCAAATTGTACATAAAATGTCTGTGATATTAAGTTTTTTATGCAGTAAAAAAAAATCCTAATGAAATTTAAGATCACGGGTAAATAAATTAGCATTTATTGTTTAATACACTGCATATTATATAATTATAATATAACAACATTGACCAGTTGACTTTATTATTAAAAAATGAATAGTTATTTATTTTAGGTTGTTACATTGTAGTACTTACAAGAAGATACTTTCAAATAGGAAGGATACTTCAATATATTGTCAAAGTTTAATATATTTGAATAAATAACGGCTTGTTGTTCAGAATTGAATGGAGTATCCCCAGTTGCCATCTCATAAGCAACAATACCAACAGACCACAGATCACATTGAGGTCCATAACCTTCCATTGATTTTGAATTTGACTGCATAAACTACGAGCAAATAAAGTAAAGTACATAGGTAATATATACAAATATTAAAAACGTATAATGTTATCTTTCCAATTCTTTCTTGAAAACTAACATTAATGCAATACATTTAATTTCTCTGTATCTATATTAGCAAAGAATTATTTGAGTTTAAAAAATGATATTTAAATCTAACATTTATAAAATAATTTAATATAAAAAAATTGTATTATATTATTTAAAGAAACATTTACTTGTAGGACTTCTGGTGCTAAATACTCTGAAGTACCAACAGGCATGCGAGCACATATTTTTCCATCACGGTTAAGTTTTGCTGAAGAACCAAAATCAACTAATTTCAAATGTCCAACACGATCTAACATCATATTTTCAGGTTTAATGTCACGATGAGCAAAGCCCATTGTGTGCAGATGTTTAACAGCCAACAACAGTTCTGCGATATAAAATCTATAAGATAAATAATCAATAATGAGCACACACATTAATAATAAAATACTCTAATCAATACGACAATTACTTTGCTGTTTCCTCTGGTAATGTACCATTAAACTTATCAATTAAATTTGCAAAATCTCCACCCGGGTGATAGTCCATAACTAGGTAAAGATTTTGAAAGTCTTGAAAAGCATAATGCAATTGTGTTAAAAATGGAGAACTTGATGATGCCATAATATCTCTTTCATATTCATAAAAAGCGATCTGAAATAACAAAAAATTGATGTTTAATCATATTATAGTTGAATCACTATTCAGTATTCAGAAATAGTTATTTTCATTACGTCTCTGTGATTAAGTAAATTATCCTTTTTCAACACTTTCATAGCAAAAATATCCTTGGTATGTTTCTCTATTACTAATTCTACGTCTCCGAAATGTCCTTTGCCGATCACTTGTTTGGATTCAAAATCTAAACGGTTGACTCTGAGGGATTTTAACTCTGGTATGGCCATTTTAACTGAAAACGAAAAATCATGTCAATCAACACTCACAAACACATCGGACAAGGGCAATCGCTCGATTATGCAACGAGGTAGGTACATAGTACGCTTTCTCGTTTGCGACGACCGGCGCTTACATTTGTTTACGAAATTCGAGATCAGCGGATCGCTCTTCATGAAATCGTTGTTACATTCGTCAAACAGCAATATCATAGCGTCGAACAGCAGTTCTTTGTTCAGAGCCGTCGAGGCCATAATTGTCGGACCACTGAGCACTTCGCCAATGCGCATTGATCGCACCGATATCGATTCGGTTGCCGGTTCCATCGCGAAATGGTCGTCGGCCTCATAGAGTTGTAGTAAAGGGCTTACAGACTACAGACGTCAGACAGTCGTAGTTTCACGCTTAACAACACTACTCGCACCACCACTTTAAAATAACCAATGCCTAGTCGGGAACTCTGGAACCACAAACGCAAATCACTAATAACACAATATCTATATAACTGAAATCACTGAACAGTGGAATACCAGAATCTGAATAACGAATAACGACATATTTTCAATTTGCAGCTGGTCAAAAAAAAACCGTTGTGGCGGTTCATGGAATGAACACTAAACATTAAACGCATGACCAAACGACCACAACGCTATCTACTGGTTAATGAACAACAACACTCAATAATCCTACAATTTTTTACCACAGTGTTATTATTTTCTTATGTTCGTGATTTCGAGTGGTTCGTTTATCGTGTGAAATTATAAATTGTAAATCACAATAAATTTACGACCACTTTATTAAGAAAAATGTCCACCTTTTAAACAATTAAAATAATACAATGCAGGCGTAATTGGCGTATATATGATTAAATATTGTCAGTTACAGCCTAAAAGGCCCCAAATATAGCATAGAAGGCCTAAAAGGCCCACATCATATTTTTGGCCCATGTACAGTATTAATTCGGGCCCCAATTAAATAGGTAACAATTAATTTTGAAACATTTTTCTAATATACAGGGTGTCCCAAAGAGATCTGACATTCTGACAAATGAAATAACTTTTGTTCTAATCAATAATATTTTTTAAAAATTTCTTTTAAATATAATCCATAGGCACTACATTTTTAGAATACATTTTTTATTTTTGAATACTGAAAATAAAAAACTTAAAAATTGATAAATTTTTTTTCGAAATATTCAATATAGCCAATTTGTTAATTTGATTTTCAGAAAAATTTATATAGTAAAAAACACTCATTTAAGTCAAAAGGCTGATTTTTTACAATTTTTTTAAATATCAATATTTTCGTTAGGTAAATTATAGTAATTTATAGTTTATAAATCACATATTATTAAAATAAATACAATAAAAAAAATATTAAATTTGAACATGCACATATTTAAAAATGTTCTTATAAAATATTTTTTAAAAACTTTATTATTATTTGAAATTACAAGGTTTCTAACATAAACTAGATCGTAATTTACTTAACAAAAATATTGATATTTAAAAAAATTGTAAAAAATCAGCCATTTGATTTAAATAGGTGTTTTTACCATATAAATTTTTCTAGATTTACAAATTGGCTATATTGAATATTTCGAAAAAAAATTTTATCAATTTTTAAGTTTTGTATTTTCAGTATTAAAAAATAAAAAATAAAAAAAGGCGGATAAGTCGTGGATGTCGCTCTGCTGTACAGTAGGTTACCAGTGGGTTACTGTAATGGATAGAATTAAATTTGAATCCAATGATATTATATCATTGTATACGAAAAACGATTCTGAGCGAAGACGGTTTATCTGTCTAGGATATATTATAAATTATTAAAAATTGTCAAATCTTAGATTTAAAAAGAAAATTTTTTATGAATTTCTATCTAAGATAATTTGAACATTTCCGTAATTTTTACGTATTTTGTCAAAATTTCAACTTTAAATACTTATAAAAAAAAATCGTGCCTACGAATTTTTAATATTTTTTAACTTCTATTGTTACAATGTGTTAGAAGCCTTGTATTAAATTTTCAAGCTTTTCTGCCTAACAAATAAATTTTTATCGATATTAATTTTAAAAAAAACTAATAATGATCGAAAATTTCAAATGCCTATGAATAGTTCAACTTAAGTCGAATAGTTTTGTAAATTGCATGATGGATAGAATATACTTATATAAACATTCGGTGAAAATTTCATGTATCTATGGTCATTCGTTTTAAAGTTACATCAAAAACCAAAATCGATTTTGTCGAAAAATGAGTGTGCGTAAAATTTCCCGTTTTTCCCTTAATTTTTAGTTTGTTTTTCTTAATTATTTAGAAAAGTATTAAGAATTCTTCACTTTTGACCCCCCAAAGTACCAACTATATTCACTTTCTGATCGAAGGAAGTACTGAAGTCAAAAATTGAAGCACTTTT
Organism: Diuraphis noxia; assembly: GCF_037042655.1. Lineage (NCBI taxonomy): Eukaryota > Metazoa > Arthropoda > Insecta > Hemiptera > Aphididae > Diuraphis > Diuraphis noxia. The sequence goes on from NW_028301712.1 coordinate 83,268,907, forward strand.
ACTGCCCCAAAACGTGATGACAGACACACAAAAAAAAAATAAATAAATAAAAACACATCATGGTAAAATCAATACATTTATCGCTCCGCTCAGAATCTAAAATGTATTCTAAAAATGTAGCGCAAGTGTCTATGAATTATATTTAAAAGAAATTTTTTAAAAATATTGATTAGAACAAAAGTTATTTCATATGTCAGAATGTCAGATCTCTGTGGGACAACCTGTATTATATTGAAGTAATTATTTGCATGAATGCTCTACGCAGGGCCCCTCGATAGTCCAGTCCCTATATGGGTCGCCAATTGTTGGGCCCAGCATGCCAGTTATTAATTTATTTTGTAAATAGTTAAATATTTCTAAAATGTCTAAAAGAAACATCGAAATATGCATTAAAATATAAAATATCCAATTATAATTGTAAAATAAGCACTTAAAATAAAAAAAATATGATAACTGGATAAATATCAAATATACGCACTTACAGAGTTTTACTTTTTTTTTTTTTTAATTTAATTGTGTCAATAGGTACACCAAGTATTTTTACAATATCATAAATTTACAATTACGATTATGTGTTTACATACGATTTACAAGTTTTAACTAATTTTTGGTTAAATTATATGTCCAGATCTGTGTCTGAATCTGAAGTGTCTTCTTTGGGTTTAAGTAGTATATCCTATGGTAGCCGTTTTATTTTTTAAATCGTTCTGCCATTAAACAAAATATATTACACTCATTTAGCATATCATACAATCAAGTATCTACCAAAATAAATATGCAAATGCTATAAATCCGTGCTCTATTACTATTATGTTGAAAAAAATAGCTCGAATCATTTTCTGAAACATCTTATTTTTATTGGTCAATTTTTTATTGTTAACACAATTTTTAAATCAATTTCAATTATTTGGGTTTTGGTCTACAATAAATACCCCGACAAACTATCAATATAAGTAACTATATTTAAATTGTATTGATACCTAACATTAATCATATATGATATTATTATTTAATATAATAATATCTCAAACTCAAACAAATGTATATAAATATGATACTATGCAAAATGCAAAATGCATGAAAAAAGTATTCCCATTGTCTGTTTTTCTCTAAGCTTCCATTACCTACTCCCTGACTCCGTAGATTAACCTATTAATTATTATACTTAATAAAATAGTTAACATTTTTTTCATTAAATGAGAAAAGTTGACTTAAATATACATTTTATTAACAGTTATTTCAAAATTTTTCATTAATAATAAATATTGCATTTGCAATTAAAAACAAAAACATAGAATTTTTAAATCTGAATCATTTAAATATTTTGAAAACAAAGGTTTAATGCAAAATTTTAACTAGTATCTAAATGAATCTAAAACATAATAGTTTCATGTTTTCCAATTTATTGTTTTCGACACCTTATTTTTAAAACAATTTTAGATAAGATTGACTAACGGGGCCAACTTTTTTTGTCAGTATGGCAATGAATAAATAAAGGGGTCAAGAACATTTTGTTTGGCCAATTGTAAAGGAAATTATGTATTAATAAAATATAATTATTTATTGATGAGTATTTAAATAATACGTAATCTTATACATATTACAGAAATTCCCCATGTTGAGTTTATTCGTTGTATTTTGACATCCCAAGAGTTACCCAAACTATGAATATTAATTTTTCATTCAATTTGTATATTTTTTTTTTTATTTATTAAACCGATTACATATTATATTATTTGCATTTAATATTAGGTATACATTCTACACCTGCATAGGATCTCTTTTCAACATTTGGCATACAATCCTCTATAGGCTATATGTCTATGTATAAACGATGGTATAATAACATTTTTCAACCAATATATAATGATTTAAAATTTAAAAAAAACAATTCCAATGAAACAAAAACCGTTATAGGTTTCTTCATCACAAAATATTGGCATTGTTCACCATTGACAATGACAATTAGGACACAATGAGATATCTAAAAAGTGTATCGGCGCCAAGAAAGACACACATCTGATCAGAATTCTCATTGGTTCCAAATATTGCGATCGGAGATACGAAAGCTACGTACACTATTTGCATACAGTTACCATACTCTCGGACGTATTTGGGGGGCGCTTTACGCAGGAATTCAATTGCATATTTTGCGATCCCTGAAATATTGGGCATGAGCCATACTCATGGCCACAAGTGAATTATAAGTTGTATGGGCCAAAGGGGTGATCGATTCATTTAAGCTTTCAGTCGGTACTTTATTAGATTGGAATTCAGTTAAGGTTCGTGTATATACTTTATATATTTAATTTCAAACTATAGTATTTATTTTATTTTTTGTTCTCTTTTAGTCTTTATAGAAGCTTACGATTTTTATTATCTTTTAGTAAAATTACACACATCTAACATGGCCGATCCTGATGCACCTGCCTGGATGCTCGATGATGACGTCCCAGATTTTTCTGTTGATGTTGGTGATAATGAAGAAGTTGTCGAAGAAGATACTCAGCCTGCCAAACCAGTTGAAGCACCTAAACCGCCAGCCGAATGGAGGAAAACTTATAAGCTCGCTGTAAGTATTCAACATAATTATTTTCACGTGAATTGAAATGTCGAGTAAATACAAGTCACGTAACGATTTGCCAAAGTATAAATTAAAAATAGTATTAATAGTATTAATGTTTGAAATTATATTTCATCGTATCGTATCATTATTATCATCTATACAATTATAATTACATCTTGGACATAATAGGTACTCATGTTTAGAACAATTGAATTTGTTTATTACCTATAATACTGTTATAATAATTTTTGAATTTTTTACAATTTGCACACACCAAAGTACTATAGCCACTGTGTGTATTTATTGACATAATATTGTGAATACGACTAATACGAGCGTGTACAATATTATATATTGTATTATATTTTCATGACAAAATCGAATGTCTCTTACATGTGTATTATTATTATTATATTATCCATGATCCTTATAAACTAGCTAGTAGTAGGTACCTTTACGCAATTAATACATAATTACACCTGACGTACCTACCTATATGACGCTATATATATATATAATATCGATACTGATCGCGGTGTTTATAATATCATGATCGAGCAGATCGAGGAAAAGGACAGGCGCAAGATTTTCAGACACTGGGCCCGACCGACCAGGTTGCAGTACAAAATCTTGTACGACTACCAGCATAATTACTACGATGACTACATAACGTACATGGACAGACGGCAGAGAGGACTGTACGACCCGGTCCCTGTGCCCCAGACGTGGGAGGAACGTGTGCTCAGGACGTGCACCAAAGACGGCCGCCGTCTGTCATCTTCCGATTTCCCGCTGGTCAAGTCTAAGCTCAACGATTACATGGTAATACCGTCCGTCTGCCGGGCAGATCACGACAAGCATTACTACTACAGGCAGTACTACGACCAGCTCATCGGTACACCATGGTAAGTCGCGGTTATAATATGATGACACCTAATTTAATATTGTGTATGTATAGGTAAGAGGTAATTTTTCCTACTTGGGTACATAGGCGTAGATTAACCTAACCTACTACTTGGTATAGTCTATACTCTATAATACTCTATGACATTTATGTACAAAAATAACGTATTATTATTAACTATTATTGCTATTATTATAGTATTGTATAAACACTATAAACTACCCATAAGGCGATGCTGGCGATGTGAAATTACTTTATCAGCATTCCGAAATTTACCTTTATAGATGCTACCTTTTTTTGATCGGACATTATAAATGTCGTCAATTTATCCATACTTTTCAGTTATCGAATTAGGTACCTATTTATTTATACCTTATTCATAGTCAGAGGTTAAAGTGGGAAAAAATTCCAGAGGGGACTAATGTTTCAAAAAAGTTTTAAGCGTTCCATATATAATTTCATGTATAATGTCTAATGTATAAAATCCTAATTTGTTAAAGGGGACGCTTTTTAACCGCCGACAGAGGTAAAGGGACTGAGTCCTCCTGCGTCCCCCCCCACTTTAACCCCTGTTCATAGTTCATACACAATTTCGCAAACTCGAGGTTTTTCTTATTTTAATATTATTATATATTATATATTTTATTGTACCAGTCATTATTATAGTCTAACACTTTTATCCAGCAAACCAGAGAAAAATTGTACACATAGGTACTAACCTACTATATCCTATATACATAAATTGGAATTTATTTTTAAGTTTCGATCGAAAATCATCAAGATAAACAGACCAACTATATTGTTCTAAGTGTATTATACATTTCATTTTATACATCATAGAATTTCACGGAAATCCAAACAATTATCTGTTTATTCAAATTTTTGCTTATACCTATTTAGATTTGTTTTTTATTGAGATATAATTGATGAGTTTATTTTCATATTTCAGGGTTACGTTGTCAACATTAGGACGTCATCCTAATATGTTGGATGTACCACGGCCAACCATTAAAGACCGACTACATGCTCAAAACAACTAAATTTATCATTTTGAAAACTGCAGACAAATATTAGACTTAAACAAACTCTGCTGTACAATATACATACTAATATACTGTGTAATAATAGAATCACCAACCAATAAAACTGAATTTCTACATCATTTTTATTTTATAAATTATAAATATATAATCATGCACTTTTCACTACATATAATTTTGATCAACGAAGTCTTCAATTTCATATTTATCATTAATATGAAGAACATTATAAATTATGTACTAATGTATAATGTGAAATTGAAAAGTGTGTTATATGTTATACCTGTAATAACTATTAACTGTGTTTTTACATTTCTTAAATTCATTTTTGATTAATTGGTTGATATAAATATATATATTATATATATTAATACATTTTTACGTTTTGCGCAAATGTATAAAATAAATGTTTGTGGCTTGGTGGTGTCTGGCTTTAGTCACAACACGTATCTGAGAGCCAGTAGTTTCCGGATGGGTAACCACCCGGATTTTTAGTGGCAAATTCTTACCACACATACACGTGTTTATAGACTTTGAACCAACCATATCAACCATAGTTTGTGGGCTCAAAAAAAATAAAAATAAAAATAAAAATAAAAATAAATAAATAAATATTGCTATCACCATAATATTGCCATAATTTTTATAAACATAGATTAATTACCAACATACTATATTATTAATAGCTGGTAAACTAAACATTATCCATAGATTTTGGATAATGATCCATAGATAATGTTTTCAAGCTTGATATTATTATTTATTTTATTTTAGTCATGACTCAGTTGACTCTGTAGGTACCTTAAGAAAAATAGAAATCCACTACGTACTTAATATTTATGTATGCATGGATTAAATACACCTTGGAGGGCGTGGAAGCAAACCACCCTCCACGAAAACGCTTAATATAGTGTTTAGTATGAAAAAATAAATAAATAATAACCTCTGGAGTACAGCTGTGTTGGCTGTACGAATAGTGCTAAAATGACGAATCGTTATGACTTAAACTTAACAATTGTTAAAAATATATAAATAGTAACTGCTGAGTGCTGATTGACTGTCCATATAAGATATAAAGGCAAAACTCCCGTCAATAGCCATTCATCAAATTTACTCATTATACTATAATTGTACCTATAATATTTGTGTAAATTGTAAATTATTTTTTAATAAAATAAGAAAAGTCGTAACTGTAAAATAACGTTGCCTAATATGCAATTCAATAAACACTTCTCAACTATATTCAATATATTTCGACTATTCAACACAACTCACAATAATTTTTAATTCGTGACATTAGGTGTTAGTCACAGCTCACAACATTTATAAAGTAGTTTAAACTTATTTAATGAAAACAATATAATCGGAAAACCGAAAAATATAATGGGTATATATTATAGTATTTACACTCATAATATTATTTGTGATTTGAACGTATATTATTATATCCTATATATATATATTTATTCGAACAATATATTAAGTACTAAGTAGGTATATTCAATCGGTAAAGGTAATACATTCCTATAAACGGTTGTTCGTAAAATGGTAAAATGTATAATGACACAAAAATGCAACAAAAAAAAATAAATATATATCGAACAACATTTGAACTCAAATCTATAAAACGCAATTATAATTGAGGAATTTGATTAAAGTTCGTTCTATTCTGCTTAAATATCCACTAATCTGAGTATCTGACCAATAAAAACGTTATGTTCTAAAACTTTACGAAAAAAAAATCCAAATAAAATGTATCACACTATTAGTTAAAATTTGTAATGCTAAATTAGACTTTATCGTGGAGGAGAAAAAATTGTAAGACAAAAAGAGAGAAAGAAAGAGAATCTGGGTAAGATAAAAAGAGAGGAGTGGAGAGAAAGAAGAGGTAAAGAGAATAGATAGAGGGAAAAAGAAACAACAGTTGTATAATGATTAGAGGTGACATGACGGTGAGCGATCACGACGTCTGATTTGCTTTGATCATCTTTCTTATACCTCTTTCTCTCTCTTAATATATCATTAAATTTATAACAATAATAAATTAAATACGTTAAATTCCATTAAAATGTCACTTTTTTCGATGACTTCTTTTTGAAAGAGCTAACTGATTCTGTGAGCGCTTCGTTGTCAGCGAAGAGCGCCTTCAGATTGGCCGAGCGCTTTTGGCGGGCAGCGTCCCGTTCTACGATGCCGTCCAGCTCGTTTTGTATGTCTAACAGGCGGGCCTTGGACTTGCGCGCCCTGGCCTCGGCCGCCAGCTGGCCGGCCGACTGTTCGTCAGCCGCCTCCTGTAGATGCGCTTTTAACGCGGCTGACCGCCGGTTGTTGGCATGCAGTTCGGCCGTGGCCACCACGTCCTCCGCGTCCTGGAAGAAAGACTTCGTCCTCTTCTTGTAGATCTCGTCCTCCAGAGCCTCCTGCGACCTGCTGTTCAGCCCAACCGTGTCCAACAACTTCTCCGTGTAGTTGAGCCGCGCCAACGGCTTGCCGTCTGACGCGAACCCGTTGAACGCCGACTCGAAGTCCTTTTCCAGTGACGCCGTCCGGGCAGCTGCCACCTTGGCGGCACGAGCCCGGCGCATTGCGGCCACCTGAAACACAGCAACCGACACACATTCGTTATTAAAATGGCATTAAATCATATGATAAACAAACGAAAATAACGTCATCACTCATCGATAAACTCAATGCATAGATACCGCGGTATTATGTAGTTTCATCAGTCGAATTTTAAAATCGTTCGAATTTACAATACAATTGTAACTGAATAGCTTGGGAGTAATATTCAAGTTTAAATGAAGTGGTATATTTGGGATAATTTTTCAGGGGAGAGGGGGAGGCTAAATACAAATATTACTCACTATTACAATATAAGGCAATTCAAATGCAATAGTTTACTTTTATTTTTTATTTAGTTATGGTTTGTGGAACTGCTTCAAACTAATAATAATTTTGAATTAATAATGCTCATAATAACGAAATTTAATTTATGATTACAGCTTCCGCAAAACAGTAAAAAAAAAAGTCTTGGGAAGAATGCTCCTGTTTCCTCCCTTTTAAATATACCACTGGTTTTAAAGAGTTTTTACTATTTTTAAATAGTGCTTAGGTACCTAAAATATTACTCATATTGCAAATTTTGTTACGTATGTGATACGTTTGAATAATACGAAAATATATTGTGTACAGTGTCATTAGTGCCAATTTAAGCACTTAATTTTAATAATATAAGTTTAGTGAGAAAAAATGTCCACCTTTTTATAGCTAAATTATAATGTAAGGAGTTTTTCTATTTTGAGGATAAACTTACAAGTTGAACAACTAAGTCTGTCCAAGTGTGTGTGTGTGTTTTATTAATTATGATTAATCAGTTAATTTAACCCCATTTACCACCAAATCACAGAAGGAGCAATCATTATTTTGTCACATAAAATATAACTTTGTGCTGTATTTATTCATTTAAACCCGAGGCATTTAGTTCATTCAATAAGTACCTATATAAATTTAGATAGAAAAGATTATTTTAGATTGTATAAAAAAATGCAGCTTATGATGATTTGTTCAACTCCAGAAAAAGTAATAAGTATACAAGATCTCGAGAGCGCTCCGAACATCTGGAGCAAGATATTTACGTAAACATCCAAAAAGTAGTAAAACAAACATAATAATAGTTGATAATTTTTACGGAATTATTTTTAAAAAATACTTGTTATTAATGTTTATTTTTCATAAAATATATTATTGTGACCTAGTCATTAATGTTATCAAAAAACTAATTTATGCTCATACAAACTTAATGGATTTTACATATAAGTACCCTATAAAATTAATGTATCTATATATAATATATATATATATATATATATATATTAGATTGATATGATTTAATAATATATAGTAAGAATCTTATTATTTTAATCGTTATTTATAAACTTATACAGTTATACCTAATACCAAATAATTACCTATTAAAATAATATAGAAAATAATATTTTTATAGGTGTCCGGTGTCCATAATCTAACACTTAATTATAGCAGGTCAATATACATATATATATATGTATATATATATATATATATATATATATATATATATATATATATATATATATATATATAACATTTACGGTACACATTATTAAGTATATACAGGTAGGTATATTTCTAAAATTTTTTTTTTTTAATTATCCCGCGGCAACTAAGGCCATTGGGAAGGGGGTAGTACTGTAGGTTCTTATGGAACTGTTGGTTGGTTTTACACGTGGGTGAGAGTTTTTGGCAGAATTTCTATTGAGGCACCCGTAGGTTTCTGCCATGTCCCGGAGTGGGGGATGGCGGCACTTGTTCTCCGGACACCGTAACTTGCCCGGAGAAAAATGCCGCCCGATGGTCGAGGAATTTCTAAAATTGTATTCATAAAACAATGTAAACCATTCATCATTGATTATTTTTATTCCCATTTAAATGTTAGAAAAAATACAATGCCAAAAATAGATTTTAAAAATACGAATCAGATTTTCATACACTTTGACATCCTTTTATTTTGGAAAAGTCCAAGGTGTTAATTATAAATTTAGCTGTATGGACGTATGGTTACATAATATGTAATAATATATCATATTATGAGATATGTAGTATATCATAGTTAGATCATATTAGATAATATGTAGTATATCATAGTTAGATTATACGTTTTTACTATCAGTCAATTATTTTCTTATAAGTTATAACCAAAGGTTTGCTTAACCGTTTTCAGAGTTTTTTATTTTTATTTTTGATTGATATTTAAGATTAAGATTTTATCGTAAGTAGCTTAGGTTTAAGATAACGACGTATATGGATATGGATACCAATTGACACAATTCATACCGACAATTTACCAGCAGGCCTATCATAACATCGTATGATATACTGCATCCGTGCATCATAACTGTTATTTTCTTAACGTTTTTAGCGACCTATTTACTAATTATTATAAATTTTACATTCAAAAAAATCAAAGGTGTTTGCTCCTCCCCCGAGAGGGTAGCGATCATCGTGTTGTATTATAGAGTACAAAAACTGACGTCTATTATATTATTATACTAATACTAGGTATATTACATGACAGTACATTGAGCTGCACTGAGTAATTGCCATACTGATACTGTCACTGTAACTAATACCAGTTTTTCATAACTATACTATCGAAAATAGAACTATGTACTTAATATAATATACTTTTTATACATAAGATTAAAATAATGAAATAACAATAAATTATATGTAAAAGTTTACTATTGTCCCCACATGGAGAAGGCTGTTGGACCTGGAATACAGTGGCCCTGCTACTTAGAAGGGAATCGTTGAAATGAATTTATGATTTTTGAAATTGTGAAATTGTGATAGGAATAATTTTATATCAAATAATAATTTACGGAGACCACAAAAATATTTAGCTTATAATCCCAACATTTTTAATTTTTATAAAATAAAAATTTGGATTAAGGAATTTGGTAGATCATTATACAGCTTATGCTAAAAGAGGTACCTACTACCTACGCACAACTGGGAATTGTATGACGATCTAAAAAAAAACCAATTCCAGTTAAGGAAAACAGCATATAATATTATGTGAATTTTTAATTTATACTATATAAATTAAAAAAAATTTTAAACGATGTAAGTACACATATTTTAATATGTAAATATTTTATTACTTAAAGGTACATGTGTAAGTACATTTTATTTTAATCCAATTTAAATATACAATATAATATATTTACAATTATTGTGTTAAGTTATTTTATTATTAAAAATGAAAACTGTTTGAAAATTATTGTTTTTCTTAAATGTTCTGATTTTAAAACAATTTCATAATTGGTATTTTTGAATTAAAAAATGTTAAAGTTTATTTTATAACAAACATTTTGACGTTAGTATATTATGAAATGAGTGTTGGGAATGAATGCCATCAATCACTATTCACTAAATTAATTAGAAAATTAGAGCTTGGTTGTTAGATAAATTTGTAAAACTCATAACATTTCATAACCAGTTTAAAAAAATGTATGGTAATCACTAATAATCTTCTTTTAAGTGTGGAAAAGTATTCATGATTACAATAAATAATTAAACGTGACATTGACTTAACGAATATGATACGATATACTATATAGAGTATCATAATCAATATAAAATATTAAGAATTCACTTTTGCACCTTATGTCGTTACTCGTTAACGTATTATAACAATGATATAGGTAATAAAGGGGATTTGCATGATGTCAGGGGCTTGGATGTAAATAGGTTATGTAAATTCACTCTAATTAAAAACATACCTAGTAATATAGTACATTTATATAGACTGATTTCATGAATTATTTATTGTTGTTCTTAATATACAATGATTAAATAATATTATTTTAGGCAGCTTTTTTGTGAGGTTTTGTTGATAACCACGATATTTTGCAGTATAAAGGGGTGGCAAAATAGGTAAAAGGAGGCATAGCACCTTGTACTTGGGGCTTTGGGCGTACGGCTTCGAAATAGATCACTCAAATTCACGCTAATTATTAGGGTGGAAAAAACCCTTAACACTTAAAAGCTGTTTGAGGGGGGCTGTAGAAATATTTCTATAACCCCCTACCCTATTTTTACTTTTGAAGTTGATCTGGTGCCAAGCAAATTTTAAAATTAGTCATGCCAATTCAAGCTAACTGTACGCTAAATATTAAACCAAAATTTTTTTTGAAAATTGAAATGGGGGGGGGGCTTGTGAACGTACGTTCAAAACTAGAAAAAATATTAAAATCAAAAAATTAGTGAAAAATAAATTTTGAAACGTCAATAATTTCTGAAAAATAAACTCTACAAAATGGCTATAGTCAATTTTTTTGTAAATAATTAAATAAAAAAATATATTTTTAAATTTTTACCTAAACATTTAAATTAAATTTAAAAATAATATAATTTTAGGTCTTATCCCTTTGAGTCTTATGAAAAAACCAGAATTTTGATATCTCCATTATTTCGTGAGATATCACAATGGGTAAATTCACAATGCGTTCTGCATGTATGTTGTACCTACCAAACATTAAAGACCAGCTAAATTTACTTGTCGAATACATTTTATAATTCTCCTGAACGGCTACTGCACTGCCTCTTAAGTTAACATGTGCCCCATATACTTAACAAGTATTTGATACCAATTTAATACAGAGCAAAATCGTACTTAATTTATAGCGATCTATGCATAATATATCATAAATGTTATCGGAAGCATTTACCTCTTGTTCGAATTCGTCATCGGGTAACGACAATCTGGAGTCGGATCCGCTGCGCCGGGACCGTGCCGGTGACGAAGATCTATACTCGTCAAAAGCTGACGAACCGGAAGTTCCAAACAGGCTTTTCGGACTGGAGTCGAAGAATCCGGTCGCGGGCTTGGCTGCGGCTGGGGCGGCCGAAGAACCGTAGTACTTGCGGTCCAGGTGGTCCATCATTGGCTTATAATAACCCTCGCCGATGTTGTAGTTGCAGTCGTACACCCGGGTCCGGGGACGGCTCAAGAGTGTCCGTTTTTCTGACATGCTGCTGTTTAAGTATTACTGCGCAAATAAATAATTAAAAATAATATATAATATTATGTATGTAGTATATCGAGAATTTATTAAATATAATAATAATATTAATAATATAAAACGAGTTATTTTTTTTAACAAATGATTGTTACTATAAACAAAATAAAAATACATTTTTAAAAATATTATTAAATATGCATTTATATTTGGAAATTTACTAGCTGAAGGCTGAACCCGTGCGCTTCGTAGCCCTTCAAAAATCCTACCTCTTATATGGTTCAAAATAAATAAATATAAATTAAATTCCTTTCATGTAATGATGCTAGCAAGTATAAAAATATACATATAATTAGATAGATAACGGTTAAAATATATTAAGTAATCATCTTACAACGACATTCAATTTAGTTATATCACTGTGTAATTTTTTTCGTTTTATTAGTCTGAAAGTTCAAATATCCAGTTTAATGATATTTAAGCCTATCATTTTTTAACTTAGCCTATCTTCTGGCGTTAGGTCTATAGCCTCTCGGATCCGGACATTTCGGCGTGGCCATTTCGGCGTACGGCCGTTTCGGCGTGGGTCTATTTCGGGGTATAGTCATTTTTTTCATAAAATTATTTTAATCGCGTTTAGATAATATAATGTTAGCATTTATCTCACTTTCGTCGGTGCCGTATGAACTGTATATAATAATAATAATAATAATATATTATATATATATTATACTGTCACACATCATAACCTATATTACGGTATAAGCAATAAAGATATAGCGATATAGGTAGTTAACCTATACGATGTATCGATAGACGATAATTGAGTTATATAAGATAGTCAAGTAGTCAGTAGTTAGAAGTCACCATGGCACAAGCAATCAAACTTTTAATAAGTTTTTAAAAAGGAGAATACAAAGTGGTCGAAATACTTTCTTTTGCAGATAGAAACAGGCAAAAGTCCATAAAAAAAAATACATCGCGACGTTGATAAATGTATTTTAAAATTAGTCAGCGATTATGATAGTCGTAATATTATGAGTTTTTTAAGAGGAATAGCACATAATTTAAGTATGATGAGCTGAATATTGTTATTCATAATTATTATAGCATTCTCTTAAATATATACCTAATTATTATATACAGTTTTTATACAAAAATAATAATATAATTAATATAATTTTTATAGCATTCTCCTTATTTTAAATTATTTATATATTTATATTTTATGGTGACCTATCTAATTTCTTAAAATGGCCTTACGGCCATACGCCGAAACGGCCCTATGCCGAAACGTCCACGCCGAAATGTCCTAGACCGATAGCCTCTGTTCCAAGTTTTGTTGCAATCAGTCAAGCCGTTTAGGAATACATAAAGGACAGACAAACAGGCAGACAGAAATCCATATATATGTATAAGAAGATAATATTTATATTCAGATACTGAATAATCTAGGCATCTATAGCTTATACCTACATAACTATTATTATATTGACAAAAATATAGAAAAAATCTATCTTAAAATGTGCTCAACTTAATATTTACGCGAGAACAATCACAACAAACACGTTCAAGTTTTATGTAATTATACCATTTGTCATCAAACATTTTTAATTTTTGTTTAATAAATCAACAATTGGCAGTTACATTAAAATAATATAAAAATATCGATTGTATATATATATAAATAACGTAGTGGGAGTGGGCAAAAAAAGAATCATTATATAGTGGTGATACTATTTTAGCACAATATACTCAATAATTAGATAGATACATACTATTACTATACAGTATAAAAGATATACAATTAATGAAATATACAAGGTTATCATATATATCCCCTTCTTCATAAAATATTTGATGATAAAAACAAAAATGTCAACATAAAGGAGCCAATAACAGTTAAGTTTATATGGTACCTACGTAAAATTGTTATCTGTGATATCCCGTTTAGCAGCCATTTTTTATATGATGATAACAATCTAAGCCTATATGCAATAACCTATATATTTCAACGATCAACCATGACACTTACTGAAGCTTATTGCATATTTGCTACTCTATAAAAAAAAAAGTATGACCAATGGTAATTTACCATTCGTAAACAACGCGGCTTTAGGCTAAATTGAACGAAATTTCAAAATGGTAGTAATAAAGCTGTAAACTTATTAACTATTACTTTAGTTATTGTGTGTCTTCGTATTAAACATTAATATATTATAATAAATAGTCTCAAATCTCAATAAATTTTCTCAATAGCAATATATGTGATAAAATTATAAATTAAGAACATATCGGCTAAAATTGGTCAAATATGCCAAATAATATTGTTAATTAAGAATTAGTGCATTACATAAATCAAATTTATACAGAAGTAATTCCGAGTAAATATTAAACTGTATACAATGTATCTATGGGTTTTCGTATATAAGATAGTTATTTTGTGTTTATTTCATTAAAAAATGTGCTTAATTATTTTTTGAGTGATCATAATATAATGTTTACTGGTTGTATTTTTATGTTTTATATATTTTCATTAAATTAAATCTATGCGTTGTTAAACGAATTGGCCCATATTGACATATTTACAGCTATTTATTATACTATAATTTATAATGTTTTTAATTTGTTTAATTTTACTATTCAAAATGTTAGAAATAATGTATCATGCATATTAATTGTTTAGCAATGTTACGCAGTCTAAATAAAATCAATTGATATCAACAATATCGACTATGTGTTTTTTATCCTAGTTACTATGTTACTATGTATAATATACTACAATAGTGAAATGTAACAAATTAACTACAAATACCATGTCGAGTTTCAATAAAACGTAAAAGTTAAGTTCCGACTTTATATTTACAATAACATTTTTTTAACCCCTTTTTAAAATTAAGATTTTAATTTATTATTTTGTTTGATGAAATTCTCTATTTAATTTCACATTTAACTAAAAATTAACTACCGTTATATACTATAAAACATTTTAAACTCAAATATTAATGTTTTTTTGGCCTAAAAATAAAAATAAAAATAAATGTACAATCATAATGAGTATAAACAAACAGTCATACAGAAACAGAATTCTATCATATTAAATAAGAATTTATTTTTAAACATGAGTGGCTCAAAAGATATTTTCATATTATATAGAATTATGATATAAATTTGAGGATATTTTTCGAAACGTACGATTGTTTATTTTTAATGTTTGGCGTATAAATTATTGTAAACGAATAATAGAATTGTTGCTAGGTGTATGTATATGTATTACAATAGTAACCCTTTAATTATGTCTACATAATATAATAATATATTAATATTAATTTACATAGTAGCTATATACTTGGGTGGCAGTATAGTGTTAAACAGTTCCCACTCGTTCC
Organism: Diuraphis noxia; assembly: GCF_037042655.1. Taxonomy (NCBI): domain Eukaryota; kingdom Metazoa; phylum Arthropoda; class Insecta; order Hemiptera; family Aphididae; genus Diuraphis; species Diuraphis noxia. The sequence continues at coordinate 83,284,368 of NW_028301712.1, forward strand.
CGGCATATAAAAGGAAAAAAAAGTAGCTATATACTTAAACATTTAAAATAATACAATGGGGTTTTGTTTTTAAAATTATTACTAAAAAATTAATTACGATATAATAAGTTTACTATTTACTTGTAGTATCTAATAGCTATCTATAAGTACAAAAAAAGGCGGGTAAGTCGTGGATGTCGCTCTACTGTACAGTAGGTTACAAGTGGGTTACTGTAATGGATGGAATTAAATTTGAATCCAATGATATTATATCATTGTATACGAAAAACGATTCTGAGCAAAGACGGTTTATCTGTCTAGATTTCTAGAATATATTATAGATTATTAAAAATTTTCAAATCTTAGATATAAAAGGAAATTTTTTTATGAATTTCTAGCATAAAATAATTTACGAATTTTCGCGATTTTTACGTATGTTGTCTAAAATTCAAACTTTGAATGCTTATAAAAAAAATTATGACTAAGCATTTCTTTTATTTTTCAACTGCTATTGTAAAAATATAATAGGAGCTCTGAATTAAATTTTCAAATCTTAGATATAAAAGGAAAATTTTTAATGAATTCCTAGCATAAGATAATTTATGAATTTTCGTGATTTTTACGTATGTTGTCTAAAATTTAAACTTTGAATGCTTGTAAAAAAAGTGGTGACTATGTATTTCTTTTATTTTTCAACTGCTATTATAAAAATTTGTTAGGAGTCTTGTATTAAATTTTCAAATTTTAGAATTAAAAAGAAAAACTTATATGAATTTCTATCTAAGATAATTTGAACATGCCGTAATTTTTACGTATTTAGTCAAAATTTGAACTTTAAATGCTTATAAAAAAAAAAATCGTGCCTATGTATTTTTAATATTTTTTAACTGCCATTGTTACAATGTGTAGAAGCCTTGTATTAAATTTTCAAGCTTTTCTACCGAATAAATAATTTTTTATCGATGTTTATAGAAAAAAAAATTTAAAAAGTTGAAAAATTAAAATGTCAGTAAACAGCTCAAAACAAATCTAAATATTTTGAAAATTTTATCAAATATAGAAAATGCCTATATAAACATTCATTTAAAATTTCAAGTATCTGCGGTAATTTGTTTTAGAGTTACACCAAAATAAAGAAATCGCTAAAAGTGAAAATCCAATGTTGTAAAAATTTAAATTTCAAATGCTCATGAAAATTTAATTTGAATTTCCGGTGGACTTTTAATTTGTGATAAAGATTGAAAAACTTTTAAAGAATCTTGTATTAAATTTTCAAATCTTAGATTTAAAAACAAAAGTTTTTATGAATTTCTAGCTTAAAATATTTTGTGATTTTTACGTATTTTGTCAAAATTCAAACTTTGAATGATTATAAAAAAAAATTGTGACTATGAATTTCTTTTATTTTTAAACTGCTATTGTAACAATATGTAAGAGCCTTGTATTAAATTTTCAAGCTTTTCTGCCTTACAAATAAATTTTTATCGATATTAATTTAAAAAAAAAACTAATAATGATCGAAAATTGCATATACCTATGGATAGTACAACATAAATCAAAATTTTTTGAAAATTTCATGGCGGATAGAATATACTTATATAAACAATCGGTGAAAATTTCATGTATCTATGGTCATTTGTTTTAAAGTTACATCAAAAACCAAAATCGATTTTGTCGAAAAATGAGTGTGCGTAAAATTTCCCGTTTTTCCCTTAATTTTTAGTTTGTTTTTCTTAATTATTTAGAAAAGTATTAAGAATTTTTTACTTGTGACTCCCCAAAGTACCAACTAGATTCACTTTCTGATCGAACGAGGTACTGAAGTCAAAAATCGAAGCATTTTTTCTGCCCCAAAACGTGATGACAGACACAAAAAAAAAACACACACATCATGGTAAAATCAATACATTAATCGATCCGCTCAGAATCTAAAATGTTATGCAGTGTGGAATAATTTATAATCTTGTGACATGGATATGAGAGACACAAAATATAAATTTAAACTAGACAAAACAGTTATATAAAATCCACTTAGAAAGGTGAATATAAATAGGATACATACGCCTTTTTTTAGGAGAAAATATACAATTTAAATCTTTACATCATACACATAATATGTATTACGTGAATTAAGAAAACAATAGAACACGATTCATATAATTTGAGAAAAGAATAGTCACCAACTGATGACGCTTTCAATTTGATTTAGATCTTGTGTATTTTTATTTTCAATATAATATATCTTTGCACCATTTACGTTTAAGTCACCTTGAGGAGCCCCTGGTCCTTATTTTGAAAAAAAAACTTTGATTCGACAAATTAATAAAAACTTATTAAAGATATTCAAATAATAATTAGTTTTAATAAGTTAAGTTAAGGTAGATGTACATAATTAAACAGGGTTCTTTTTTTCTTTTATACTATGAACTATCCAACAATGTTATTATTTGTTGTCATAATTTATTACATAATTATTATAATTATAATTTATAATACAGAATGACGTATTCCAAGCTATAACGCAATAAACCTATATACTTAATCATCTTTATTCTGTTTTTTTCTATATTTGCTCATGCAGTGTTCAAGGTCAATTGAACTTAATACTATAGTAAGTAGGTATTAACTACAAAAAAAAAATAATAATAATAAAAAATAGTAGGTAATAATATTGATAACATTGGGTTATTTTGAAGATGTTTCCTCTACAATTTTGTAATTTATTTTTATATGTATGAAGATTTAAATTATTAATAATTATTTGTAAACAAAAGATTATTTTTAAGGATTTATAGTTTTGATACCTAAGTACAAAAATTATGAATAATGTTTTGGCAATTTAAAATGTGAAAAAACATATATACGTATGTAAAAATTATCACTAGATCCTAACTCTATTAAAATCATAGATAATAAAGATATGGATAGACCATGACTAGGTATGTTAAATATATCTGAGGCCGCGTTCTCGGAGGGGGAGGCAATTGAAGCCCTTTTATCAATGATTTTATATTAATAGTTGAGACACGATAGAGATATACTTATTTTGCTTCAATTGTATATTTGTACTCCTGAATTACCATTGATAAGACCGTTATGTCCTAAAATATAATTTTATCTCGATTGAATACGGTAGCGTTTTCTATATTCACTCTATGTACTTACTATATAGTGAATAATATTATGCAAGTGCTATGGTTGAAATTGTCCTAAAACTAGTAGCACAACTTGAGTTTAAATCTAGGGAGTGTTACAATTGTAACAGTTATAAATCGTTTTCATAGCCGAGGAGGCTATATTACTGATTGATAATAAATAATTGATTATATTATTATTTATTATTAAGAGGACGTGATACCCGCATGTGTTGTCTCTGTTTTACAAGTGCATTATATGGTAAATTTTACGTTCAGCAGAACACGTGTAGCTCCGTTTGCTTAAAAATTAGAATGAATTGACCTCTTATGAAATTTAAAGGTATGATTGTTATCTAGTCAACCTCATATGCTTTTTAATATATTTAAATTTTAAAGGAAGTTATGAGTATTTTAAGATGCACAAAAAATTCACAATTTTAAAATACTCATAACTCGCTTTAAATTTGATGTAAAATAAAAAGCATATGAGGTTGTCTAGATAATAATCTTACCTTTAAATTTTATAAGAGATCAGTTCACTCTAATTTTTAAGTTAACGGAGCTACACGTGTTCTGCTGAGTGAAAAATGTACCATGTTACGCATTTGTAAGACGGAGACAACACATGCGGGTATCACGTCCTCTTAACAATCATAAACATGCGCAGGTATTCTTGGCAGGGGAGGCAATACCTTAGCTAAGGAGGTCCAGACTCCAATCCCCCCACCCGATTTTTCCCAATTGGTAGGTATAATATTATATTTTGGTGAAGCGGAAAATCTCGTAGGGAGGCAGCCGCCCCCCTGCCTCCTCCGTGCGCACGCTATGTTAACAATACCATTATTAGAAGAAAAACAATTAACACATTTCATTTTTCTATGATAATATTTTATTATATAAAAATGTTATGTGTTAAACATATTTTTCTATCGATAGTAGTAAAAATATTTTTTCGATATTTCGTCTAGAACAATTACAACATCTGAGTCTGGTAATGGTCTCCAAATTATATATTTATTAAATTATCTGGTTAGGTTATATGAACATAGTATAGCTAATTAACCTGGATGGGAAAGTCCATTAATAGGTATATATAATTTTTCCACAAAATGGTACGATTTTTAATCATAGTTCTGAATCAAAATTATTTATCTGTTCTCATATTTTTAAATGATCCAATGACATTATTAACAATAATTTCTGTCTTCTCTAACGTAGTCGTTTTTGATTGTAGTAGTGTAGTACTGTACTAATTATGTCTATAACTCCTAACATACTAATCTCTTAAAAAAAATTACTAAAATAACAAGTTTACATTTTGTAGTTTAGATTATAATCTTAGGATGCAAGATAAAAATTAATAATACCTAATGAAATCTTAAAAATAAAATAATTAATTTAAACTAAATAGATATTCGAAATTACAATTACATTTAACATGCGGTTGCTTAAGCACACCCTTGCATTCCCTTAGTTGTACCATTGCTCGACACCATCAAGATCAACATCCTCTGTTTTCCTAACAATTACAACTAAGGTTTTGCTGACTGCAGAGACATATGGATAATTTTGTATTCATATCAACATCCTCACTGATGAAATCGAAGATCTTACCCACATCTATTTCTGATTATTTAATGTCATTACGCTCTAATTATACAAATGTCTTTTTCAATATCTCTTACTATCATCCAAATCTCTTGAAACCAATTTTGATAATTATTCCCATACATCTGTCTAACTCTAATACTGTAATACAAACTATTAACGAATAACGATCCCACCTTTTTCCTCAAATTTACAAAATGTTTCCGACCTGTATTCAATTTGTATGTTCTCTTACCATAATACGTTTTAATTTGGACTTGTATTCGACATTCGTATATTTTTATTTTTATATTATTTTTGTATTATGTTCTATTTTTTTCCGTATAGATATAATGTTGTTAGTTTTCTCTGTTTTCTAATTTGGTATACATACTAGCATACTATCTCCTTACTGATCCTACTGGATACTACCTAGACTTAAGAGTACGTAACAGAGGTATTTATTGTCTCCGTCTTACCAGTGCGTAATATAGCAAATTTACGCTCAGCAGAACACTTGTAGCTCCTTTAGTTTAAAAATTACAGTGAATCGACCTATTATGAAACTTGATGGTAAAAACATTATCTGTGTATGTACGTTGGTTTTTTACGATAATTGAATTTTTAAGTGATGAGTTATGAGCATTTTTAATGTACTGTATATTATATGCTCATAACTCACTTAAAAATTGAATTATCGTAAAAAACCAACGTACATACACAGATAATGTTCTTACCATCAAGTTTCATAATAGGTCGATTCACTGTAATTTTTAAACTAAAGGAGCTACAAGTGTTTTGCTGAGCGTAAATTTGCTATATTACGCACTGGTAAGACGGAGACAACAAATACCACTGTTACGTACTCTTAACCTTAGTATTGTATCAATATTCCCGATAGTTTCTTTTTTTTTGGTCATTCGAAATGAGACATTTATTCTATTATAAGTTGCCTAGGGACAAACAAGGAAAATATTAGAAGAGTTATTAATGCCACCGTAGGCCTTGCGCTTACGTCGCCTGCGTTGTCAAACTGTTCCGAAAGTTGGTATGCTCAGACGCCGTCAGAACTCAGAATTTAGTTAATCAAACAATATACTTGTATACTGCGAAAATATATAAATAATATTATGATTTTCAACTCGGTATGTTTTGTCGTATAATAATTTGTATTTTGTATACATTCGTACAGATACGGCGTAATGCATCACATTGTTATTAATTTCCGTCCGAGCATTATAATATAGTGACCGAGTGACGACTAACGATATTAATATTTATTATTTAATATTATACAATATACTATATAAAACATTTGACGTAATAAATTATGTGTTCATTGGTAACAATTAATAGTCGTTAGACAATTCGAGTTATATATTTATACACCATCTGTGTAAATTATAGTCGCGTGTCCGACGTCCGACGTGGACCCTATAAATAAAACACAACAGTGCTAAATCAGTGACTCCAACACTATTACTATAGATTACTATAGGTGTAATGGCAACTAAATTTTAGTAGTACTCAATCTTTTTTTTTGCTTTTAATAATATGTAAGTACCTAATTGTATACGTTCGTAATTAATTTGATTATTATTTATCACCTATAGCATTTAATTTAAAATATTTACGTAACGAAATGGACTGATAACCAAATTGTCATTAAAAGCGGTTGGTTAGGTTAGGTAGGTGGGTAGAACTATACACATATACACTACACCAAAAGTGGTTAAATTGAGTGGCGCAAATGTCTGCATCACCAGAAAATCATAAAAATTTGTATGCCTATACAGTTTCTATTTTCCAAAGTCCACATTTGATAATTGAACAAATACATCTATAAAATTATTACTGTCGAACAAGGATGTTTACTAATAATATAATCACACCTGGGAAAATAGGAAAACAATTTTCCACCGGGAATTTCCGAAGTTGAAGAATTGGGGAAGGGGGGGGGGTTCAAATTGAAATATTTCTCTGCACCAAATTTACGCCAATATTGTAAATATAATATAAAACGCATGGAGTTATTGATGTACCTATATATTAGGTATATTATATTATTGTGTGTCCAGCGTCCGCGGAATCGAATAGTTTTGGTTCGAAAACGACGAGGCTGCGCGCAGCTGTGACTTGACCCGGAAAGTTTGCCAAATTCGCGCGCGAGTCCGAATTTATAACAGTCGACGGCGGCGGCGTGTACACGATTATCCGAAATGCTATTTATATACGCTGTGATAAAAAAAATTACATCCTCCACCCCGGTGCGCTGCTGGCCACCACTCCGCACTCGGATGATGTATTGTAGTGCATATTTTATACACGTCATATATTATTAAAATACTGCTGTAGTACGGGTGTGGTGTGAACAATATTAAATTTGCAAAACGATGGTCCACAGAGTACAAACACACACACTTATACCGCTGGACGCGTTTTTCTCTAGCCCCTCGAATCTCAAATAATTATTGTAAATGTGTATAAGTGTCGAAACACTACGCTTTATATCCACCAATAAGGCGTAAGCGACGTAATATATTGTGTGTGTGGGTACTGTGGATAGGTATTTTGCGCGTCCGTCGGAGATCAGCTGAGTGCATGACAAAATAATTATGACGATTTACCAAACGGTTGATGTGAGAAATGAGAAAATCGTCACGAACGAGATGTTGTGGTATGATGACGTACACGTTGTATGATTATTATTATATAATCTCCAATATGATTATACGCAGCGATGCTTTGAATGTAAGGTCAGGTGGGGTAACAGCAACGCCGTTTTGCAAAATCTCAGTTTAATGGAACATATTATATCTTACTGTATTCTTACTAGGAACATTGTTTTTTTTTCATATATTAATGAACGTATTAGGAATTCAAATTTGTATTCAAAGCAGTGTTTTGATAATTTTTTTGGTTGAAAAATAATTATTAAATGAAAAAAAAAAATGTTGCACTTTCCCTGCTACCGGGGTAAGAGCAAAATCGGTAATTTTTATAGAGTTGTATTCTAGCTAGCTGTTCCTTAGCCGGGGCAACTGCCATATAAACTAATGAAAATCTGTAAACAAATTCCGTTGAAAGAATTTAATTATTTTAATTTATCTTACAGTGTAGCCAATATAACACAACATTCGATTATTTCTTAACTCCGTAGTTTTCATGAAATAAACTTTAAAATTGAAATATTATATTTTTTATAACCGAATTAGGCACTAGCCCCGTTAGGCTCTTACCCCACCTGACCTTATATTAAGTTATCCAATTTTTACTTACATCATGATTATGGCAGGAGGAGGGGGGTGTTTGTCGAACATGTTTTAATGAGACTGCATTGTATACGATTTTAATAATTTTAAACATCACCCCGATGATAATCGCGCGTGGTCGGAATTCATTTTACGCAGGGTACCTAGTCAGTATTATAACGGTTATTACCATACATTGTATGACAAGCAAACCACCGGGGCCCGCGGGATGGGGTCGGTAGGCGGGTGTGTCTGTGTGTATGTCTTGCACCACTAAAGATACGTAATACTTTCGAACCGAACGGAACCGCGGCCGGCGGTCGTATAGACAATACTCAAAAACGTACAGCAGAAAAGAACGCGGTCGCCTCAATCAATACAGGCTACGATAGGTAATTATGGAATACATATATTATTATTATCAATATTATAAATAAGTTATGTACTGCAGTTGGACTCACCTCGTGACGAAATCGCGGGTCGTAATAATAAGCGTGCTGTGCGTATCGCGTGATGGTGGTTACCCAATATACCGACAAAAATATTTCACGGCGGATTTGATGGACGAAATGGCACTGAGTTGCGCGCGTATACGGACGAGGGTACCCTTACGCGTCCTTCGAGCCGCCGCGCCGCCCGTGCGGTATTGACGCGTTGCCAATTAATCGTACATGGTATATACCTACACGACTACCAAGCGCTGTGCACCTATATAATAATATAATACCACACGACAGGCCGGCCCAGCTTTGCAAAACAAACGCCGCCTCCACCTCCCGCTGCCCCCAGCGGCCCGGCTCAGATTTCGCGCGAACCACTGCGTACGCCGACCGATCCGCACTGCTGCAAGAGTATAATACCTATACCATACTATTATACTACAACCGACCAAGGAGACTAACCGTTATACCTATTTATTATTATTATTTACAAATCGCACTTTCGCCCCATTTTCCACCGCAGATTGAATGATATATTGTTTAGGTAAAAAATGTTCACTAAAATAATAAATAACCATCACGTTTAACAATAATCTAGGGGCGTAGCCAGTAGGCAGGCCCGGTAGGCCCGGGCCTACCCAGATTTTCTCTAGAAAAATACCAATAATATATTCAGACACTTATACACGTTTTTACAACAGTATAATATTATTATAACACTATATAATAATTTGTCTCATTGTCTGTATCAAGACGGTAACATTATTAAAATGTCATCGCACTAGTCGATAGACGATACGTAAAAATGATATTGAAAAATAGGTAATCGATAAAATCGTTGCTTACAAAATTCTCGAGATAAAGTTTTGTTGGAAATTTAGAATTTTTACTTTGAAAATATATTATAAATTACAACTTTACGAGTATATAAATTAATATTTTGTAAAATTTTTAGTATTTAGGTACTTAAATAAAAATTGCATCTTTTGAAACTATGTGCTTATTTTTTGGTTCAATTTGTTTTAATTTTTAAGTAAGCAATTATTCATTTATTTATAAGAATAATCATTGACAACTTAGATAACTTGATAACTGAAATTATAGTTTGCTGATAAAAAAAATCAGGAAAAGTCCCCATTGGCCATTACCGTCGGTGAGTAAAAGTTTTATAGTGGGCCCACCCCAAAAAAAATCCTAGCTACGCCCCTGCAATAATCACCACAGGACGTGATGGTGAGTTATGTCCCAGTCGCACTTTATAGAGACTTAATTGCAGTAGTCGAATATTTTAAACTATTGTATCTATATTATTATGGTGACGGGTATAAGCCACACGGTTTACGTAGCCATTTTCCTCCAAATACGAGATACCGTTCGCCTCCAAAACAATAAAAAATAATTCTTGACCGTTTTCCTCCAATAAATAATAAATAAAATAATAAAATAGTTACTATACATAGTTTATGCATACAAAAAAAAAATATTGATTTTGATGTTATATTTTACCCAATTGGAATTTTAGGGAAATTTCTTCACCAATATAGTATTGTAATTTGTAGGTAATTTACTAATTTGTATGACAATTTTCAAAATTTTTGTGACCTTGGTTTTCCCGTCATCGAAACTACCTCTGTATATATAGGTGACAGTCGTATTCATGCAAGAAATATAATTATTCACTTACTGGCTATAAATGTCTGTATCTATTATTTATTATTACTGACAGACAATAATAATAGCTAGGTACAGTAAAAATGCATAATTTTTATTTTTACTTGTTATAATATACTTATGAGTATAATCTATAAATACCTACGTTGATCACGGTGTATAATATAATAATAAATTATTTTCGTTTTTAAACTGTTTAAGATGACGTAAAAGACGTTATATTACGTATTATTATTTTACAGTAGTGGCGAGATGACGAGAATTTTGTATGAAAGGAAGGATTCATTTAATTGTTATGGTAATAATAATTTTTCAATAAAACTTTAAAATTTGGATATGCCTCCTCCGATACTCTGCTGTAAAAATGACTTTTCGAATTTAAACATTCCAAAGGTTTGGTACTTGTTATAGATTTGTGAATAGAATTTGGGTCATTCAATATTTTGAATGGCTACTAGTTGCGTCCTGCAGGAAAATTGCTTCTGAATTAAGGTAGTGGGCATACAAGTTTAATTATTTATTCTTTAGTCCCTAGACTAAATTTTTGGAGTTCTGGATTTAGAGCTCCTAAAATTCAACATCGTTTTGTCAATTCTTTAAAAGACCTTACATATACTTCACGAGTACACGTGTGTATAGTAACACTATAAGAGTAACATACTAACACGTTTGACACTCGTACTGTTTGGTCAGTTTTTAAACAGCATCACGCATCAAAGATAACTTATTGAAAAATACCACTGGTTATAACCATGCTATAATAACTATTAACAGTATTAAAATAATAAAATATAGAATAATAAAATCTTAGTTTGAGTACATAACGCAGACGATAAGAAAAATAATTTTTGTATATATTAAAGTATATATATTTGTAATATACTTGATTCTTTTAAATACAGTATGTAAATGTAATACACCTTTGTACTATATAGTATAATATATTGTAAGTAATATAATATGTTATCATATAATTTTTGACTAATTGTTATACTATTAATTTTACGGAATTAAGTCTTACTGGCTTTAAAAGTAGATACTTTTATTTTGTACAATTACCTTTTTAATTTTATTCAATATAAAAATGACCAAGTCATTATTATTAATTATCATGAAGTAAAAATATTATTTACAAAAATATAAAATATTATAAATTTAAAAATAATTTATGAATAATATTTGCTTTTTATGTATACAGGATATTGGAATAGTAACTTTAAATTGTTGGGCAAACACTTAATGTCACATTGCCATGCACCAACTGGGTTGGAAACTTCTTAAATACATTTTTTTCACGTAAATTATTGTGAACTATCTGAACATTCCGTATACATCCTAAGTATCCATTGGATTGACGATTGTTGTATATAGGATTACCACCAAGGTACAGAGATTTGCTCGACATAGTGTTGGATGTTCCTCCTTTACCATACTGATCTGGTGTTGCAAAAATATTATCTACCCCTAACTGTACAACGTTTTTAAGCTTCACGGCTGTAAAAAATTTAACAAAAATAAATAACAATAATAATAACTAGATACTCTGACTATTTACAAAATGTTGTATGGAAAATTTTAATCGATGTTAAAAATTAAATTAATATCCTACATGCAATAACAACATTTATACATCCAGTATCCGTTAATATTTTATTAAATATAATATTATATATAATATGTAATTTAAATACTAGAGATACTTGATGATCATTAACTTTTTTTTTAAACTAACCTTTAATTTTATGCCATACGCCATCACATAAGTAGTAAGGAGATGTTGGCGTAAAGGAAGTAGAAATTGGACCTTTACCAGTATCTACAGAAAATGATATTGTTCCATTTTTCATTTCCAATATTAAAAAGGTTTTCTTTACTGTTTGAACTGACAATAAAATTCCATCAACACTTCTTGGTTTTATATCCATTAAAATCTCAATTTCTTTACCAATAACAAACTTTTCCACTGAAATTAAATGTTCGTTAAATATGAAATAAAATTTGTAAGAACCAAATTAACATTATTAATTTACATAATCTAATGTAACCGCCATTTCCATAGAAAAATGCTCCTTCTTCAACTTTGTCTGAGCACTTGGTTACGCCATATTTATGACTAGGAGTTCCTAAATCTTTAGAGTTTACTTTGAAATTGCGTAAACAACCTTCAAATGTTACATTCATTCCCTGAAAGTAATTATATCCATGTTACGTGTTTGAAATATTTTTTAAATATTATAAGAAGCACAATATATTTAATATTATTTGTTATTATAGTTTAAGGAAGTTATCATAGAATAATAATAATTATATTTAGTTCTGATCAAGTATTTTGTTCTTACTATAAATTCGATAACTTTTTGATAAGCTGTTGGATTAGTGCCTCCGAAATAGAACGGGGAATTTATGTTTTTACATTCTGACATAGTACTGAAACCAACTGGTGTACTATCTACAAATAACTCGGCATTAGCATTAGATCTAGTCCAGTTAATAGAATGCCACTCTCCGTCATTAATCGGCCACTGAGCTTTAATTGTAGCTGGTTGAGAGTTACAACTCAATTGATAGTTAACCTAAAAAATATAAACATGATTGATTAATTAAATATTGTTGACACTATTTGTAATATAATATAGTTATATTACTTTTCCTTCAATCAAATAAATAGCCATAAAGTCAGTTCCGTCAGATTGATGGGCAAAAAATATTATTCCATCTGTGCTAAGAGTTTTTACGTCTACTGAAATTTCGTTTCTATTGTTTTTAGTTTTTATCATTATTGAATCATACTCAAACCGGCTTCCCACCTGATTTCCTGAAAATAGTTATATTTTTGAATAATTTAGTTAAATATTACAACGAATACAATAAATAAGATTGATTTCTCAGTTAACATACCAAACCTAAATCCACTGTCTTTATTTAGATCAGTATCTAATTCTGGATTTACTGATAATGCACATAATCCTTCTGGGGGTGAGGTTGTTTCATCTGGCACAAATGTAGGAGAGGAAGTAGTTTGTAGAATAGGTGACAACACACTCATATCTGCTTCATCCCTTAGCGGAGGTTTTTTCGGTCTTGCTATAATAGAATTTATACAAAAAATAGTTTTAATAATTTTAGTTAATTATTTAAAGTTACTTGTGTTATTGAAATCTGGCACACCAAATCCAGAAAGTGATGTATCTGTACATCTTCCTATAACAGCTCCCGGTGCATCATTAAGCTGAGCAAAATTAATTATTTTTCCATTGAATGTTACATCACTAATACAACCAACAAATGAGTCAGACATTGATGTTTCCGCATCCACTTCCGGTGGTACACCACCAAAGAAAAAGTCAGAGTATAAGAATCGCACTGGTGACGGAGCATTTTCAGATCTAAATAGTTCAGTTTTAACAGTTTAAATCATAGAGTATCCTAAAATTAATAATACATACTGGAAATTATCAAAATCATCAACACGAAGCAAAAGCTCTTGATTTGTGTGCGCAACAAATACATCGTGCCATTGGTCATCGTCATATCGTGTAGACTGTGTGGAAGAAACACGAATTCCCCCACTTTCGAATACTAAGATTCCAGATTTTATACGCAATGAAAAAACAGATCCATCTTTACCATATACTAGTAAACCATTTGATTGAGTAGTTTTAAATCTTAATATTAATTCAATCAAATTATCTAATGCGACTAATTTAGGTGATCTGACATAACCTCTACTGCCTGCCTTAAATGATACAAGGCTGGTAATCTGAAAATTCAACTTAATATAAAATAAGTTTTTGATTAATTTAATATTTTCATTTTACCTTTTCTGGACAACCAGAAATAATACCCTGGGCATCAACATTCTTGTTGAGATTTACTTGAACTGAAGTAATTTGTAAATTGTCTAAACATCCATCATATTTTAACATAGATACTCCTTTAATTCCATGATCTTTTGGATAACCACCAATGTACAAATGTTCAGAAACCTACATAAATAATATTTAAAATTGTTTTAATTTTAAATTAGTCATCCAGAATGTTTTTGAATTATTAATTTTAAAAATATATTATAATATTATGTTATATGTTTTAAGATTGAAATCTCAATACAAGGACAATTTAATAACTATAATAATTAATTATATCATAATATTTTATTTAATATTATTTTAACATTGATCATGTTAAACAATCGTGGCATAAGATTAAATTACGCATCACTATGTGTTAAAAAATTATTCTAAATATAACTATATAACAAATTGTTATCCCTACCTGAAGATCTGTTCCTATTCCATTGCATACTCCACTTTCTATGATTTCTCCATCAATTTTCAGTATAGATTTTTTACCATCTCTAGATGCCTCAATTGTATGCCATTTATCATCGTTATACGGAAGAGGAGAAATTAATGATGTAGTATCACCACCCAAATTTAGCTATTTTAATTTAACAAATTTAATAGGTACCTACTCATATTTTACAAAGTTAATATGAAAACTTACTCGAAAAACAATACTTCCTCCTTCCAGTTCAATGGACATAAAAGTATTTTCTTTAAACGCTAAAAATATTAGCCCATCAGTAGACGTTGTTTTTATACTTAAAAGAATAGATGATTTAGATTTCAATTGGTAAGAAAGAGATTCTATAACAACATATCCTTCGCCATTCATTCGGATCCCAGAACTAGACGTATTCATAAATTTATTCCTTAAAATAAAATAAATATTTGTGAGTTTTAATTTGCAAAAATTATAAATTTATAAAAATGCAAATTAGTAAATACCTTTCAATTGATCCACTATTTACACCCGAAGAATCTACAAAGTTCCAAAGACCAACAAATGTATTTCCAATCATTAGATCTTCAACTCGGCCTTCTAACGATTGATCTACTATGTCATTTTGGGCTTGGAATGTAGCAGGTAAACCTCCCACAAATAATTTTGAGTGATCTTTATCTAAATTTAAACTAGAAGAACTTCCTGGAAGAATTGCTTCTTTAGAATAAGTTATTACATCAGAACTTGAGCCTTTTCCAATATCTTCTTGTACAACCAATTTCACTGTTTTACCAGTTCTATAAAAAAAAACTCAAATTATAATATACATTTTATCTAATAATTCATAGTTGTATTAAATTACCTTTCAACAACAACTTTATACCATTTGTTATCCGATACTATTTTATCACTAGAAAGAGTTGTGGTTCCAGAACCGATATCCATTAATAATACTAAATAACCATTATCAACTTGTAGTGCCATGAAATCATCCTACGAATTATATCAGTCAATTATTTTCAATCAAATTTCATAAAATATTATAAAACCATTACAGTTTTAAATCTTCTCATTCTCCGGCTAGTACCAACTTCGTTTCCAAGATACAATATCAGACCTTTTGGCTGATCTGTTTTAATGTAGATTGATGCAAGAGTGCTTATACTTTGTTGTGCTAAATTTTCAGGATTTCGAAGTTCAAGAGTTGAATTTTTTGATAAATTCACACCAACTTTAATCCTGAAAACATTCATTTTTTTGGTAGTAAATCAAAAAAATATATTAATAAAGTTGATTTTGTTCAGAACTTACCTATTCACCATATTTCTGCTTGTAATAACTTTAGTTTGAAGTGATTTTACATGAGACTTCAACTTCTCTATTTCCTTTTGAAGTATTTCTGGTTTATTTTTCAGACGATTTGCAGAATCAGTAGCATTTGGTAAAAGTGATAGAGCAGTATCCACTAAATCACAAAATTATCACATTTTTAATTAAATACTGAATATCATTTTATTTTTACCTAAACAATCTTACATTGCTTATTTGATTGTGTAACATCTTTAATGGTTTTATCAGTGTCCTTATTGAGCTGTTGGGCTGCAATCAGATGATTTGGTAATGATTCAACAACATTTTCAAGTGTATTGATTAATTTTCGAGACTTTTCATCATTAGCCATAACAGTTTCCATGTTATTTTCTGGTTTTGGAGTTTCAGATACGATTTGTTCTAATTGTCTATTAAAAAAACATAAATTTAAATTTATTTCTAAAATAATAATTGCTATTATTAACAATTAGGATTAAGCGTTCAAGGTAAGAGCTATAATTAACAAAATATGTACAAAGTGTAAAATTTGTGATTTAAATTTTGTTTAAGTATGCGTTGAGAAATTAAATTTTTGAATAAATCATTATACGAGTATTATAAGAAATTAATTTGTAACAATATCTGGATGTATTGTGCATCTACTCTGAATTGGAAATATAAAAATCATGTGAATCGTATAAATTGTACATACTTAAATATCTCGTCTATTTTTTGGTCATTTTGATTTTTTGAATTTGAAACTATTGAAGATTTATATTTAGCATTTTTTAATGACTCGTCTAAGGCCCCCTGTACTTGTTCTAAAGCCATTCTAACATCCTGTAGTAATTTTGTTGAATTTTGATCAGCTACAGCAACTCTTTCATCAAGACCTCTTGACTGAAATCATTGTTAAAATGTATAATATGTATAATGCATATAATAAAAATAATTAAATAATTAATTTTGGTCATACAATTAAACACGTAATATATACCTTATCAATGGTTTCTTCAGCTGCAGTACTTGCATTTTTGGCAGCATTTAATGATTTTTCTATTTCCGCTACTATATTCTTGTATGAATTTGCAGCTGCGATTGCTGTTTCAGATGCAGAGGTTGAATTTTTGACTAAAGATTCCATCAAATCAGCCTTTAACATAAAACAAAATTATTATATACGCTGTAATAAACATACTATTGCAATTATATCTAGATATCTATTTTTATAGTAGATGATATTTAAAAACATTTATAATTTAATAAGTGTACATCAGTGGATAAGGGGTATGAGGAGAGAAGATTCCTTGTTGTTAAATTTAGATATCAAATTGAACTGAGCCATTCATATTATATATTAGGGAGGCTAGGTACTTCAAATCACAAAAGAAAATTAATTATAACTATGATGCATTTATATCTTAAAAAATTCTCGAATGCTATAAATAATATTAATTTATGAATTAACCAATGTAAAAATAAATTACCTGCTCCTTGAGTTTATCAGAATGTTCTTTTGCTGCATCCAAACCTCTTTGCAGTTCTTCGAGTTTTCGATTTTCTTCTTCAATTGCAGATTCTACTTTAGATTTAGTGGCTTTCATTGATTCATTTTCCGCACCAAGGTTAGCAAATGCATCCTTAGATTTTTTTATATCATCGGATGCCTCTTTTACTGTTTTCATTAAAGTTTCCATACCATCATTTGCTACATCTTTTAGTTTTGCCAATGAACTTATTCGATCATTTTCTTTTGTTAACGATTCCCTGAAATTAAATAAATATAAATTAGTACTGTCATCAAAACTTTTTATTTGTTACATTAAACAACTTATTATTTTTAACTAACCGGTTTGCATCATTTATTGAACCAGTTTGCATTGCTTTATCTTTAGCAATAGCAGTATAGTTTTTAATATCCATAATGTCATCATAATACTTTATTTTTTTATTTTTTAAAGATTTTAATGATTGAGAAGGTGTTTCTAACGGTGATGCAAACAGTTTCATTTTTTCCTGAATATCAACTGATTTAAGAAGTAAAGTTTCTGACTCATTATATTTATTTGTCATGTCTGGAAGCGATTTTTTTATATCTTCCAACAAAATTTGTGCTTCATTTAATGCTGTATCAATTTGTGGCCCTGCACCATCTTCAAGGCTTTGCGCTAAATTAGTTACTTCACTGACAGCTTTATAAGATTGTGATACTGCTTCATCTATAGCTAAACCCACGTCTACTGCGATATTATTTGTTATATCACCTTTTGATGCTAATACTAATGCATCTGATAAAGCTGACTTGGACTAAACAATATATTTTTTTGTATAGGAAAATTAATAAAGTATTGTGTATTATTAAATTAAATTAAATACCTTTCTATTTATATTTGTGATGTCTTTCTGGAAATCCGTCAAGTTTTTATTTAGTGGGAATAGGTCGGTACTACTTGATATAAGGTTAGTTAAATTTGGTTTCAATTTTGATACTGTATCATTCAAGTATAATAGACGTTGAGCAGTGAAATATCCTTTTTCCGCATTCTAGAAAAGCCGTAGCATTAAATTATTAATACCAAAGCTGTTTTATTAGAATTTTTTTCGTACTTTAAATTCATTGGAGACGTAGTATAGTTTAGAGAATAAACTAGCAGTTACATCTAAAAGAGAATGTGTACAAGTATCGCATTCAAAACAACCCACTCCCGTCATTTGATCCATATTTGGTTCAGGCTGTATTAACACCCAACGATGAGGACAATGGTCACATTTATCTCCAATTACACCTGGTAAACATTCACACTGACCTGTTCGAGGATTGCAACTAACACCAACACTGTATTCTGAGTTACATTCACATGCTGTAAATATAATACAATATATTGAGTTATTTAACTAGGTAATCAACTTAGTTCAAAATATATATATTTTATTACATGTGCATCCGGCTTCAGTATAATTCCAATATCCGGGCTTACATCGATCACAAGTCCTACCAGCAACACCAGGCTTACATCTACACAATCCTGTATTCTCATCGCATTGAGAACTCTCACTAGCTAAAGCACACTCACATGCCTTACAACCCTACATGCAATCAAGAAAAACATTTTTTTTATTATTATGTTCTCAAATTACAATGATAAAATACAGTAACTATAATTAATAAATTGCTGATTTTAAATGTTTAAAGCTAGCTAATTCTTTTTTTTTTAGAATATTTAATCATCATATTAAACATGTATAATAATGTAGCACTTCTGTTTCTGGGTCAAACTTCCGCAAAAACTGGAACACATGATTAATAGATATGTATAATAAATAGTAGATCCTAATATTATATTTCCTTAAATAGCGGAATCTAATCCAAATAATCAGTTATTAGTTTATTACTTATCATAGTGATTAGTACCTATGATTAATTTTATTTTAAAAGTAGGTAATTTTTGTTCAACTTTAAAATTATGTGGAGTGTCTTTAAATACATAATATTAATTAAATACTTGGTAATCAAACTAAACTTGTATATTTAATAATTTAAGAGTTTACCTTACAAGTTTCGAAACCATAATGATTTACAGCACATCTATCACATTTTTCGCCTTCTACATTTTGATGACAGACACATAGACCATTATAATTATCACATTTTTCCATTCCACATTTATCACAATCACACGCTTGGCAATCCTTCAAATTCACAGCGTCTCCAAAAAACCCAGGTCTACAATATTGACATGATTCACCAAACGTACTGTTTAAACAACGTGTACATTTTCCAGTAATCGAGTCACATGCTCCTGGATCTTCTTTGTTTATATTACCAGAACATTGGCATTCTTTACATACTTCTCCTGTAAATATTAAATTATTCATCATCGATTGAATTTGTTATATTAACATCAAATAATAAATAAACTTGAATAACAAGTGAAATCTCATTTAGGAATTACAATGCCATTTTACAAGCAAAATGTTTTTTTTTTTTAATAAGTTAAATCATATTATGTGATAAAACTTGGTATTATTAATGTGTTCAATAAGCCCAGATTATTGACTATTAATTATAAGCTTATACATTTTTGGAAATTAATACATTTTGTATTTAAATAATTATATACATATTTTTTCTTTTAATAATTTATTAACTCAAATTCTGATTTTAGAAAATTTCAAATATACTTAAGGACCACAAGGACTCAAAAACAAATTTAAACTTTAAAAAAAAATGTATACCTGGCGTTTCAGGACTACCGTAAAAACCAGCATTGCAAGACTCGCATCTTGCTCCAAAATAACCAGGTATGCAGTCACAGCTGATTTTATTACCATCTGGGCTGACTTCGCAACCCGTCGCAAAACTAAAAATAAAGTATTTGTTATTTATCAAAGCAATTTATTTTTCATTTTCTTATATACAGTAGGAGTTGCTTATTAGAAACACGGATAATTAATACAATCGCACAACAAATTGTCCCGGGGCGGACCGATTTTATATACTATAATATAAACGCATGTATAAACCAATCGCTTATTGGAAACAATTGGTTAATTGATACATCTTAATTTAGTTCCAAAGTGTTCCTAATAAGCGGCTTCTACTCTATATTGCAGATTCAGTTCTTTATTTTATCTTATAAGAAAATAAAATATAATATATAGACTATATTAATTATATATTGTCTTACTTGTTTGAGGCTATTGGAAGAGGACAAGCACATATAAGACAGTCATAAGGAGTACCAATAGATGCATTTCCGTGATAACCTACGATACATTTTTCACAATGGTCACCTGTTGTATTATGTTTGCAATTCTAAAGCAAAAAAAAAAAATATCACAGCATTAAATTAATTAATTAAATAGTTGAATTATGTATCTACATTAATCCTTAGGTAGGTATATAAAACACTAATTAAAAATAGTTTTATCCCATTAAAAAATGGAATTCAATAATTTATAATGTATCAGATTATTTTAATAAAACAATACTTATAATTTATATTAAATAGTAATCAGTATCCTTATGGTGCTTCGTTAATTTATATTTAAAAAAATAAGAAATAAGTTACATGGGATGTATCATGAGATATTCTATACAATTAAATTGAATACTAATCAGGCATGTAGCTTTGAACAATTCTTAAAAATATATTACATTGCATATTCCAGTAGCCTTGTCACAAGTATTTGAATGCCCATTACACTGGCAAGGGACACAAAAGCCTCCATAAGGTCCCGTTTGTGCTCTATAAAAACCATCGGCACATTCTTCACATGATAATCCAACGTAGTTGACAGGACACTGACATTGCTCGACAGACAAAGCAATTTCTTTTGATTGTATATATTCTTCTTGAGCAGTTTCTAATGATATACCTGATATCCTGAAAAAATGTTTTCGTATTGTGTTACATATTAAAATGGGTATAAAATGATGTAGATTTTAAATTTGATAAAGTGTAATGAAAAATGAATATTAAATACGTAGTTACCTAGTTGTTACTGTTGGTTCCCAATAAGTAGCTCGGATGTAAATACCATTTAAGTTCTGTAAAACTTGCATTATTTGTTCTCTAGTGGTCTGTAAGCCATTAGCTAGTATGAAATTTTGTTCTATAATTTCAACAAAATTTGGGAACAACGTATTCGAAGCTGGTTGTTCCAATGAGAAATAAAACAAATAAGTATCATGGCCATATAAAATAACATCCGGACCACTAACAGCACTTCCGAAAAGATTTGATGTATACTGAATGGAATAGTTTAAAAACCCTCCATATGATTTAATTTGGTTTCCCAAGTATTTTTCTGGAGCAAATAAATATGTAATTTTTTCTTGAAGCTTTTTAGGTGTTAAATCAACTCCAAGTTCATCATCATCTATTTTCTCAATCATAAATTCTACATCTTCAATCATAATTGGTTTAGTAGTTAAATTAACAGTTTTTAACAACCAATTTTCCATATCGTTTATCTAAAATCAATTATATTGTATATAAATATAATATTATATAAAACACAGTATTATTTTAAAAATACTTCTGTTCTGTAAAGATTGGAGCTTTGACACCGAGTAGTTTTACCAAAGCAGAAACATTTTGAACATCCTTCATCATTCTTTTCTTGTATATTAAATGTACCTTCTTTGCATAAATCACATGCTTGACCATAAACATTAGATTTACAAAAACAATCGGAGTTGTTCTTAATAAAATTTAATAAAAAAATATAAATATAAATCAATACAATTAACTATACTATATAAATGTATAACAAACCTGATTACATATTTCAGATGTTGTGCCTCTATAGTCACAATTACACAAATAACAACGAGGGAAAGACCAATGCCCAGAACGGCAATGATCACAAGAACGGCCAACAATGTTTGGCTTGCACCTAAATTATGAAATATAAGGATATACACATTGAATGTAATTATCATATTATTCATACGTATTATAAATGTTTTAAGTTACTTCAAATAAATATTATTTACAAAAAAATAAAAATAAAGATTATGTACAAATATAAAAATACAAAAATTATCAGGAAAGCAGGGGAAAGAGGGGAAATTGCAGGAAGGCTTTACCCCCTTAAAAATGTTGTTGTCTCATTACCAGTCCACTCATTAAAAAAAATAAAGGAATGTCACATTTGTATTTTATAAAAGCTAAATTATTAATTTTATCAGTTTTTTTTTTTAAATATTGATAATTTGAAAAAAATTTAATTTTTTTAAATAATCAATAAGGTTTAAAAAAAAAGCCTTGCCCATGTACAACAATTATTTGTTTCACTTTACACTCCCTGGAAAAAAATCTAGCACTGTGCCTACTGTTAGCATAGAAAGATTCATTTTGAGTATCTATAGTATCTACAGATAAAAAAAAAAATTAGTAATTACTCGCAAGATCCATTGAACAAGTCACATTGGCGATTTTTATCTTCAACGCCAAAAAAGTTACAGTTGCATTCTTCGCATCCGATTATTGGATCAAAACCATATGTCATTGGTTCACACTGATCACAATTTTTTCCAATTACACGTGGTGGACAAATACATTCTCCTGATGAAGTCTCGCATGTAGCAGCCGATGGACAGTTACATGATTTACAATCAGGAAATCCAAAATATCCGGTTTTGCAAGCTTCACATCGTCTACCGATTACATTAGGTTTACACTGACATTGGCCACCATAAGGATCACATATGTAGCTTAATGAACCATCAGAATTACAATTACAAGGTAGTGCTCCACTATTATATGCAGTTGTTAATGAAAATGTGGCTTCTTTACAAAAACCTAAAATAAATGTCCATAGTTTATTAATAACATGGAAAAATTAATATTTACGGTAAGTAGGAGTATAAAATACTCTACATATTAATCACTCATGTATCAATTAATTTAAATTATGTACTTATATAATAATATATGTACTATATATCAATAAAATAATAATATTTTAATTTCTGAACAGAGAAATGAAGTATGTTTTTTTTTGTGTGTGACATCATCTTTAAGGTCACTACAAAATCTTCAATTCTCTACTTTAGTATTTTTTCTAGTAACAAAGAAAATCTAGTCGGTACTCTGGATGATTGGGGGGGGGGGGGGGGGGGGGGGGGTAAAAAAATTCCCAGTACAAAGTGTTAGGAAAACTTTTGGTCGGCTTACAACAAATATAGCCAAAAATACTTAAAATTGTTATTAACTGACTGAAATGTGTACATATGTATTTAAAATAATACCTGTAGTAGAAGTGTTGATATAAAAATGATTGCTTCCACAATTTGCTATGAATAAGCCAGTATAGTCAAATGGTTGTTCTACAGTAATAGAATCACTATATTCCTGAGCTGGGACAACCAAAACATACTCTAACCAAACGCTTTTATGATTTGGCTCCTAAAATTATATAAACATCATGAGAAATAATCATTTTAATTTATACCATCTATATTTTTTTCAATGAAGTACCATTTTTTAAATTTATGTATGTTTATTTTAATTTTTAACCATTTTTGATTTAATAAATAACCACTTACCACACAAAACTAATTAATAACTCTCCAAACAACTTTTTGAATATTTGATTATAAAATCACTAATTTATTTTGTAAAATAAATTTGAAATAAATAATTACCTTTAAACTTAGTAAAAAGTTTTCTGTTAGTTGGAAATTTATGTTTCCATTAGCTTGTTTTACTACAGAACGACATCCAGAGTTTGATGGACAATGCTTTATTGGCAAAACTGCTTCGTAAGTTTGACCATTATGTATTAATGCATTCATTTCAAATGCTATATAATATGAAAACAAGTTATGACGTTAATTATAAGTATTTTAATATTGTTGTTACGGTAATTTATGTATATTGTTATAATAAATTACCTGGAAAATCAGGTTGATAAAAGTGAACAATAAAAACATAAGCTCCTGGAGCAGGAACTTTTCCAGCTAAATCTACAATACTGTCTTTGTGATCAAGGATAATCAATGCAGTGGTGTTGTCAAATATATCTTTAGGTACAGTTGTGGAAAGACGAGCCTCATTTCCGGTTTTAAATTCCACTTTTTTTGTATCAGGAGGTGTAGGGAAGAATGACTGAATACATTTACCATCTTTCTTTACACATGAAGGATTTGGGTTTATATAGTCTAAAGACCATTTATCTAATGGTAAAGCAACTATTGATTCTATTCCAACTATTGAATGATCTTTTCCTCCTTTTAGTATAACTTTAGTAACTGGTTTATTTATATCAAATAAAGCCACTTTTCCGGTGGCATCCACTGCAGCTTGTCTGCACAGTGTAGTATGATGACATGCGTATAATATCGCTTTACCAGAATTCATCTTTTCATCTACTTCAATTTCAATAACTGCCTTTGTTTGAATAGAAGATGGTGTCATATAATTAATTAAGATAACATAAGGTCCAGGATTCTCAATTGATAATTCTAGTCTTAGTTCTGGTTGTGCTTCACTAATTATTGGCAATTTTGGGACACCTAATATGTTCAATTGCTAAAAATCAAAAATATAATTAATTTTTTATAGTTAAAGCATTTTTTTTTTTTTTACTTTTGAATCTTCAAAGAAATCAATTGGTTCTTTGTCATCTAAAGTTAATGCAGTAGTACTCTTGACTTGATCAAATTTAACAGTACTTGGATAGTCAAAATGTCTGCATAGACCAACTTCGATGTTATCAATAACACAAGGATTCAATACTTTATCGACCAGTATATCTCCTTCGTAGTATTCAGCAGGCAAAATCACGAAGTAATCCTACAAACATAATATATATTACTCACTTAGTGTTTTATTTAACTTACAAAAATACTGAAGCAAATTTTTTGTCGTGCCAATAATTTTGACTACATTAAATACAATATCGGAAACTTGTCAAATTTAAAGGAGCACAAAAAGTTTTTTTTATTTGAATGAATGTTCAATTATAGGGATAATGGTATAAGTTTTACGTTTCTACTCACATTATTCAATAAGTTATGAGCAATTGAAAAAAGACGAGTGACGTCATTGGGCCTTACTCTTCGTAATCGCCTATCTTATACGTGTAAAAGTTCCTCGCTTCTCACAACGATTTACCCACCTAAACATTTTATTTTTGAAATTTAATTTACGTATAAATGTGTGTTTAAGACGACGCAAGAATCAGAATTTTTATATGACGTTTAGTTTTTTAAATATTTAAAATCTTAAAAGAGAAATGTTTGAATTTTTATTTCGTACTTATTAAATCGCCATGGAGCGCCGTTTAACAAAAATATCACTTTTAAGATTTTAAATATTTAAAAAACTAAACGTCATATAGAAATTCTGATTCTTGCGTCATCTTAAACACACAAAACCTCACATTTATACGTAAATTAACT
Organism: Diuraphis noxia; assembly: GCF_037042655.1. Classification (NCBI taxonomy): domain Eukaryota; kingdom Metazoa; phylum Arthropoda; class Insecta; order Hemiptera; family Aphididae; genus Diuraphis; species Diuraphis noxia. The sequence continues at coordinate 83,309,944 of NW_028301712.1, forward strand.
TTCAAAAATAAAATGTTTAGGTAGGTAAATCGTTGTGAGAAGTGAGGAACTTTTACACGTATATGATAGGCGATTACGAAGAGTAGGGCCCAATGACGTCACGCGGCTGTTTTACATTTTATAATATCTCTTAAAGTAATAATTTTTTTTGCATCAGATTTTCACTAAATCATTTCATATAGCCATATCTACAATAATTTAACATTTAAAAATGATCTAAATATACTTTTTTTTTGGGTTGTGTGCTCCTTTAAGACACCATGCCACCATGGTCGATGGCGATAAATTACACAAGTGGTTGCCTATTCATCCTCTGACAATTCAATGCGTTATATTTTAAGAAATATTGTATAGACCACAAATATACATATTATTAGAAGGTAATAGTAGAGTAAATATGCAAAAAAATTACTTTGTATACATAGACATGACCATTAGTCGTGATTTATAAGCGAAGTGTGATTTAATACGAAAATAGTTCACCAAAGGCGTTATCTGTCTAGTAAAATAAAAAAATTTTCGGGCGAAGTTGGGTAATATAAAATATAAAAACAGTACTTAGCCTAAACAATTTATAAAATAAAAGTTAATATCATTGTTTGTTTTCAAATGTAGGTAGTTAAATAATGACCCTATGTTTGTGGTTTATACACTCAAAAAATAAAATATAAAATACCAGTTTTTCTCAAAACGTTCATAAAAATAAAAATAAAAACAAGTGTTGATATCAAACTGTGTTGTTTGATAAAAAATGCAAAATAGGTTGAATTTACAATTAAAAGGTTTTTATGGTTAAATTTCAATCATTGGAGAATATTTGTTTAATTTGCAAGCTTTAAAACTAACCACAAACAAATTTTGTTCGATTTTTATTGTAACAGCCCATCGTCCAGGATTCATCACAAACGGCGATGGAATATTTCCAGTTGCTCCAGATACTGTCACAAAGGATGGAGTTTTTGTAGGTTTTAGTTGTACCTTCAAATAAAATTAACTTATTAATAAATAATTGATTGACAAATAATAAATATTATATATAATTTATTTACCATGAACTTTTGTTCGATATTGATGTTATTTGGTGTTTCAGGTGTTACGGATATCAGACCCAATATGGTTTCATTATTTAGATTCACATATCTCAATACTATTCGATAAATTGATGGTTTATCTATATTTAATTCTTGAACAATTTCACTCTATTTCATGTAAATCAAACACAATAAAAAATAAAGTTTAAATAAACTCTGAATATTTACAAAAATAATTGTTTACCTGAAGTTGAGAGAAAACAGCATAACCTTTCCAAGAATAATCTGGAAAGAATTTTTCATCAAACCCATATCTGACTGGAGTATATGCTGGAGTTCTGCCATCCTCAGCTTCATACAAAAGTTGATGTAAAGTTGGGAAATAATGTGCTTGCATTGGTTCAGTACAAGCTCTTCCGACAATTCTAGGTTGGCACAAACATTGTCCATTATTCTTATCGCATTTTTCATTAATTGAGCCACCAACATTACAACCACATTCTAAACAAAGTGTTTTGTTTTAATTTGCATCTAATTTTTAAATGTTACAATACTAAAATAATTTTAAATACCTGTACATCCGAATAAACTATTTTCATTTAAACTATAAAATCCTTCTGAACATTCATCGCATCTTCTAGAAGTAGCAGATGGTTTACAAACACACTGACCAGATTTTGGATTGCAAACACCAACACCACTTAGTACGCCAGGCATAAAACAATCACATTCTGAAATAAAATATTCAACACTTAATATAACAACAACAAATATATCACTAAAATTATAATTATACCTTGACAACCGTCAGGATTTGTGGGTTGTAAGTTCCAAAAAAGTTCTCGGCACTCATCACATATTCTACCATGAACTCTAGGTTTACATTGGCATAATTCACCCAGCGGTAATGATCCACATCCAACAAATGTTGACAGAACACCAGCAGGATTACAATTACATTCTGTAAAAACATTTGTTATACAATTAAATATTTCTAGTTAAAATATGTATTATAGATTGAACAAATTATTAATGTTACCTTCACAAATTGGGAAATTGTATAAACCTTCCTTACATTTATCACACCTAGTTCCCGTAAAATTTGGTTTACACTTGCATTTACCATCATTATCGCATGACACTCCTATTGACCCTTGACTATTACAATCACAGACTGAAATAATATGTAGGTATACATTTTAATTGGAATTAAATATTACATGATACGAATTTATGATGTAAAAGCATTTACATTTGCATTCAGGATATTGATAGTATCCTGGACTACATTGTTCACATGTCCTCCCAGCAAAACTAGATAAACAAGGACATTTTCCTGATGCATCACAAATGGATGTTGCACTTCCCCGTTCTGAACAACCACACGGTTTACAGTCTGGGTATCCGTTATAACTAGGCAAGCACTTATCACATCTAGGACCAGCATATCCCTCTTTACACATACACTGTCCGTTCGTTTTATTGCATACTTCTGGCAATGAGCCAATTAAATCACAATTGCAATCTGTAAAAAATAATTTGAGCAATATGATAATGCCTACCAGGTCCTATCTATTATATGCTATTATAGCTATATATTATTATGTTAAAATAATTACAAGAGCACGTGGGGAATCCATAGTACCCGTGGTTACATTGATCACACGAAAGATTTCCGTAACTGCTATGACACAAACACTGACCAGTATTTTGGTCACATATCGAATTTCTAGAGCCGATTTCGTTGCACTCGCAAGCTGTGTAAGTGATCGAATGTTAACAGTTTTATTAGGTATACATAAAAAAAAATTTTTCTCGTATTTACGTGTAAATTAATATATACTTACATTTGCATTGCGGGAAGTTATAAAAGCCTTCAGCACATTGATAACAAAATTTCCCACCGAAATTTTGTTTGCACGGACATTGCCCGCCTGTATTTTCACATTGTCTTCCTCTAGTTCCATCCAAGAAGCATTCACAAGGTTTGCAATCCGGATATCCGTAATATCCCTCACTACATTTGTCACAGTTTGGAGCGGCATAAGCTGCCTTACATTCACACTTACCAAAACCTTCCGAACAATTCCCAGTCGAATAAAAGTAGTCGCAATCACAAGCTACAAATTAAAAAGTATCAAAAGAATTATGAATTAAGTAAAAATTACCATATAATAATTACGAGCAACTTACGTTGACACACGTCCGTTTCATTCAATAACTTTCCAACGGGTCTGTAAAAACCGAAAACACATTTATCACAGTTGATACCTGTTGTATGATCTCTGCAATTTTGACACACGCCACCTCCTTCGTATTTTCCGTGAATATCAATCGACAGATGTGACGCGTCTGTTGCGTTGTCGTACACACAACTCTCGGAATGACCAAAACAATTGCATGCTAATATGAAATTAATTAGTCGATACGTTATTATTATTTATAAGCTTTTAAATTGTCTCAATTATCCATAATTTATTTCCTTACGTTCACACTCAAATAATTTGTCGTATTTAGATTGACTCCATGCTTTCTGTTCAAAACCTGGACAACATCTTTCGCAATTGTGACCACAGGTATTATGTTGACAACGGCATATGAGCTTATACGAATCTGTAGGGTCAGTTATGTCACAGAGATCTGCGTGACCATTGCAACGACATCTACCACCAATACTCACGTCTTTTATCGAGTAAAAGTACTAACAATAAGATAAACACTCGCAAATGAATTAAAAGGATAAAATATTAATCGTGAAATTGATTATGTACTTACTCGTCTAGTGGTAGTGGGATCTTGTCTAGCCACAGACATGAGATGGCCGAGAAGATTTTTTACTCTAAGTAATCTAAATCGTACGTTAGTAGCTCTGGTAAACTCTTGTAATGCGTAAGAATTAAAAAAATTGTTCGCTGAAGGTCTATTAGACAAAAGCTTCACAAAAATCTGTAAATAGGTATTTTTACGTTGTTGAATAATAGTACATAAGTATCTTAATCATATATAATATATTATTACACTATACAAAAAACTATAAGCCAATGACTTGTAAGTTAACAAAAATATCTAAAATGTCTAAAAATGATAATACTCGAGATAATACCTATTCTATTTCATTGAGATACAATTAAAATAATATATCGTATATTAGCTTATAATGTTCACCCATCTTTCCAATACCAAACGTTTCTGAGCACCAATGTTTGTGTTATGATCAGCAATTTGAATTTTTTATATTTGTAGTTTTAAATTAAATATATGCATTATGAATACTTACTTCGCCATTTTCTAAAGGCACAATTTTTGAAAACGATGTGTCACATATAACCGAATCATCGGACGAAATAGGTTTGATACTTTCTTTTCCAAAATATGATTCACAGTCTCTAAAAATATAGATATCGATAAATATTCAAATTGAAAATTTTTATAATAAGCAACAAACTATTACTTACGCAACAGTGTCAGCAAAATATTGCCAAGGATGGTATGTTTGTCCATGATCTGCTGATCTCTCAAGCACCCAAACTCCTGGCCTAGGTGAGTTACCCATTTTAACAACAACATAAGCGACATGAAATTCCTAAAAAGATATTTTAAAATGTTGTGTAGTACAAAACTACAATAATTATATAATATTACAATTTTTGTCACATATCACAAATTAAAATTAATTTGTTTAGGTCGTTTGTCAAATACAAAATTAAATTATATCGATATTATATTATACTTTAAAATTTTGTATGAATTTAATACAACTGATATGGGTATAGTGTTGTATCAAAATTATTTTCAAATATGTATGAATATTGAATATTATTTTTATAACACACATTATTAGTATAGGTATATATGTATAATTATCATTTACACGTAATCAGGAATACATAAGGCACCTGCAAGGCTTTTATATTTTAATTTGTAATTAAATATAATGATGTGTTCATTAAATCTATTTAATTAGAAATAACAACAAATAATATTATCACTCTGTATATAATCTTAATTTGTATATTGTAATCCATTATTTAGTTCATTAATTCAATGATTTTTATAGTTGTTGTTCAATGAGCTTAAATAGTTGGCATTCATAAATTTTTTTATCTATTTGCTAGTATATTAATCGTCCGGCGGAAGTGATTTTGATAGTAAAAAGAGCATATCATGAATGCTAGTTATAAAACAAAATCTTGCTGTTATATAAATATTTTTTATTTCATTATAAACTCATACATTAAAGCCGCTGCAATACAGCGTTATTATTAAGAAATAGCTCATGAAATCGTAATTTTTTTCACTGCGATTTCGTATTTTACATTGGAAAATATTCTTTTAGAAGCTAGCATTGTTCTATTAATTATCAAATTCCTACTCGAACTATTATAAGCCTAGTGCATAAGAAAATTATTGTCGTGATGTTCCAAAAAAGTATATTATTCAAACTGAATGAAATCAATTTATCGGACATGTAGGTCGTACTTATCTGGTTCCTGGGATATTGAACCGTACGAACGTGGCAAATGTGATAACCACGGACGACCTTTTACGCTTGCACATGGTATACCTGGACATTCGATGCATAGGCTTTAAATTTTGCTCACAGGCAAATTAGAAAATATTAACGACCTTGTTTTTTAATTTATTTTTTATTCTAGTACAACAGCATAACTTTATCTACTTCCCAAGAAATCGTTATATAAAAGTTCGAAATGTCAAAAACTGTACATATTTTATGGCCTTGTTCATCACAGCATATAACAATATATAGGTAGTTTATATTTTATACATTTAGGTATAGGTATAAGGTATAACACCAAGTTAATAACTGTAATATTATTATAATCACTTATAAATTATTATGTCTGAACGAAATAATAAGAAACCTATGATAATCTAAAACTTTTTACTTTGCCGTAGCCAGAATATTATTTATTTTTTGAGCGGAAAGACTACAGTTTTTTTCTCTAGTTGTTTTATAATACATTAATACTAGAATACCTATCACCTGTTATTTTATGAGACCATTGTTTATAAAAAAAATGTCTTCGAATACCTAATTCTGAATTAATATAAAATATTTTTCTGAATGAGTTGAAAATGCAATCATAACCTATTTTTAGCTTTACGTTATTATCATGATTATCGTGCAAGAGTGAAATTGTGCGTTATTTAATACATATCTTGTGAAATAGTACAACTCAAAATTAAGTTATTATTGAAATAAGTTAAAATAAAATAAATATATATTTGTTCACTTATAAACATACCTGGCCTAAATCGATTGTTAAATTAATCTCGTTATATTTCATTCCTCTGGATAAAGGTGGACTCTGCCACCATGTTTCTTGTCCATCGACCGCATATTCTGGTGGATGAGATTTGTCTGGACGACTCTCGTCACAATGATCGCATACCTAGAACGTGAATATACATAAAAACATACAAATAGTTCTATTCAAAAGTTCAAATCTTATTATATATGTATATATTCTGTTTAGTAACAACTTAAAGAATCAATATAGGTATTATACACAAAGAAAAAAAATGTTTGATTCAAATAATATAATGATAGGTTTCATCTGTTGTTATTTTAAGTATCTATTTATATTATTTTAAAATCACATTCCTTCGATATCATCAAAGTATTAAACATATTTTATAAATTAATCAAATTTATTATTTATTTATTTTAGTTAGTAAAATTGTCAGCTACATGAAAAACGAACATAGGTAACTTAAAAACTCAGATGTAAATATTCTACTAAGAAAAAATGAATACAAAAAACTGAATGCTAAGAGAAAACAAATATGTTTTATTTATTAACTATTTTCACAGAAATTCTCAAGTACCTACTAATATTAAAATATAATTGTTAATTTATAACTTGTGTCAAACATTACATTTGAAAATTGCATTTGTATTTAAAATTTAAGCGACATTCGTTTGCTTGACACGAAACGCAGATTCAAAATATTTAAATAGTTTTAAAGGTTATATTTTTTTTATCATTACAAACATGCAAAAGTTTAGCACTTCGTGTGTTTGAAACTAACCGTAATGTAACAATAATTTATACAGAGCAATGTCAAAGAGGTGTTGATATAAAAGGCCTATTCAAAAATGTTGAGGTCAAAATATCTCTCATGATGACTGATGACATGTATAATACGACTACGACCGTAAATATTTTGCAGTTGTAATATGTATGAAATCTATAACTGATTGAGGTGACAGTATCAACAATAGGCAGCATAATACTCGATCTATTGTTTTGAATTGTGAATATAATTAAGAATTAAGGTCCTTTGCTTTTCGAATTTTAATGTATATTCAATTATAAATTATTTAAATTTTAGTAACTTGGGTTACACGGTTTCAGGTTCTTCTTCCGGTGTAAATGCAACATATCGAAATTGATCAACTTTACACAGAAAGCCTATTTAATTCAATCAAGTTTTAAATAGTAGAACTACGGTAATTTGTAATACAATGCATACTGCTTTGGAATATTGTTTACCTCCCACTCACTATCCTATGATCCACCCCACTCACACCTCGTGGAATGCTTAACTTTCGAACGGTTAATAATTTTATGAGATGAAAGGAAAAGTTTACAACAGTGTATGATGGTGTACCACAAAACTTCATTAGGTGTAAATTACAAATTTTGTTCAGCAAAATAAAATACACGTGGAAAATTGAACATTTATTGTCCTTAATCATATGACTTATATAGCAATCGTTATTTCTAGAACTCATAATATTTATTCAAGGTTTTCATAATTATCATCAATATTCAATAATTATAAAACTTACTCAAATTAACTTTTTGTAAATCAATTTAATTTATATACATAATTATTGAAATCTTCAATGAAATTATGGACTATATGGTCATAAGAATATTATAGTATATTTTTTATATGGTAATTATTTTTGTAAATATTGGTTTTAAACATAGGTTACAACTTATAATATTAGTATATTATACATCGAGGGTGGTTAGTAGGTAGTCACATGTTTAAATAAAAAGGGTAAGTATTAAAATAATAAAATGTTCTTATACTCTTGGCGAAATTAGAAAGACCATACAATTACGTACCACGATAATTAATGACTGTATGGTTATAATTCCACAATATTAATAAATTACTATAGATAGTTTTAAAACATTTTTTTTTTTTTTTTTGGTCACGCTATATTTTTTAATGTGAAATATACATTAACTGACGAGTAAGACTCTACTTTTCAAATGATATTGAAATACACTTCAAGTAATGTTGTAAAACTGTACTTGTGCACATTTTGTAAACACACTTGGTAATTATACTGTGTAAAATGATGATATACTCTCCACAGAGAATTCGGGGATTACAATTAAATAGATATCCAATCATGGTATCTTTAACAGTTAAGACATGTTTATCAATAATTATGCATAATATTTATGATTTTAGGTTTCAAATAAAGTATAATACTAAACTATTAAATAGAATTTCATTCAATTTCAAACCATGTTAGTAAATCAATTAATAAATACATAGATTATAACATATGTTATAAAAAAAACGAATCGATGTTTTGAATTCTAAAAAATAATCTACCTACGATGTACTTGAATTATAATTAACTATCATCTATGTATCATTAACATAAACATGGTTTAATTATAGAGTATTAGATAAATTTAAGTTTTACAAAATATGGCATATAAAGGTATAAAAAGTCAAAGTAGGTAGATATACTGTCTGATTTTTCACAGTGCTAAAATTTAACTTGGATAAAAATTTTAAATAATTTTAAAAATGTTGTCTCAAAAACAATTATTAGAAATAATGATGTGAAATAAAATTTTGTATAGTTATTATTTAGTCTGAAAATTGTACGGGTTTTGTGAAATTAAAAGTTTATAAAGATAAAGCCAGCAGGATTTTAAATTCGTTAAACATCTGAATAATTTATTTACATAAGTATACAATTATTTATGATAGTTGAAAACATTAAAATAGATATTACAGGACAATACCCAAAAGGTGTATAACATGTATTTGTTCAAGTTTGGAAAACTTGACATTTTGAGAGTGAATAATTAATTTGATTAACAGCGAAATAATAGATTGTTCAAAGTTTTTAACTGGAATTGGGTTGAGTTACTTTTAACGCATAATGCTGGAGACTCGTACTTCTCTTATAAATAATTGTTTTAATAATCGTAAGATTTTCAATTCAGATTATACATTAATTAAAAATTAGTTTATTAGGGCATTATTTGTACAAATAATTAAAGACTTAAAAATGTATATACTTTACGTATAGTACCGATTAAATATAGATACGACTATATGTATTTGTGCAAGCCAGGACTGTAACGAAAATCTACTATATATTTATTTGAGATCAAACAATATTCACACAGAGCATTTGTATTTTGTGCGGTTAAATGTTCAGTAGTATAAAATGTCGACGACTGATTGACTAATCTTACCTACGTTTTAGGTGTGTATGCTATATTATGTTATTTCGAGTTATTGAAATGTAAGTAATATATTGATTGACAAGTTAGGACCGAATTTTCAAATCACCGCCTAAATGCCATTGAATTTAAAAAAGCTTTATGTTATACGTTATTGCCTATATTTATTGAGACTCAAAATCCATCAAATAAATGTTAATCTTAAAATTTTTCAAGATAATTACACTAAAAATAAACTAATGTTCAAGACCTATAATAGGTATTTGCACTTTTCTCGAGATTACCATTTGATGTAAAAACAAAGTATACTATGATTTGATTTATCGGAACCATGCCGAAAATAACATCCATAGCTCTTATTTAAATATTTTAGATATAGGTATACCGAAACTCATAGTACGAGAGCATTTTTAAGGCATTGTCTCGTGTTATTGGCTTTATCATTAATTTTTTGTACATTCATGAATTTTATTGGAATGGGTTAAAATTGATATTATTATTATATCTTCAATAACTTAAAAAATTAATTTAGGAACTGTTCTGAAACCGTAAACATCATAAATATTCAAGTCTGTGACACAAATGTTTGAAAAATATTTATTAATAGCTCTGCTATAACATATGTAAATAGGAAACCGTGGAAATTCGAACGGTATCTATATCAACGAAATGCGGTATAAAAAATCCAAATGCATACGATATGGAATTTATATTATGCGGTGTAACATCGATCCAGTCTATAGGTTATAGAACCATAGAATAATATTTCTTAAAAAAAAAAAAAAATCGTTTCATATTAGGTAGATTATGGAAAAATTCAAGAATAATGTAATTTTTTCGGTCTGTGTCCAAGCTTGTTTTTTAAACGTGGCAATTTTTTCTTAAAATTATTTTTCGGTTAGTTAAAGTCACTAATTTCTTAGATTACTCCCCCCCCCGCCAGATGCGCTTCTAACCATATAATATAACTATACATAGAGGTATATAATAGGCGACAGGGTGGTTTCCTGACAATCGAAATAATTGGAAAAGTTACGGAAAACAGACAAGGCGATACGTCTGTTCTCTCCCTTCCACCGGTTCTCGTGCGTCGCATCACACCACACACAATATATTATTATTATTTCCGTCGTCCGATCAGCTCGCTCACCTGTCCCTGTATGACGAGGTTGCCCTCGTAGTCGACGTTTCGCTCCGAGTTGGCTCCGACCAGTTTGCAGTAGAGTTCGGGGCCCTGCAGGCCTTGGCCACAAGTCGCGGTGGCGGTGATCCGGCGGCCCTCGGCCAAGTTGAAGTACGGCGGCGTCAGCACCTCCGGCCAAACCGGCCGGGCCAGCTGCAGCGCCACTAGGGCGCAAAAAGCGCCGACGGCGATCGCGTGCATCGCCGTGCTGTGCGTGACGACGGACTGCGGTACGTGACGGACGTGACTCGGGCTAGACGTATTACGTGAACGGACGTGCTGTACTGTGGCCGTAGAACATAGTATTATTATTTATATTGCGCGCGGTGATGCTGCACCGACCGGTGCGGTGATGATAATAATAATCCGGCACTCATCCCTCGTGCGTGTTCCCGATCGTCGGAACACATGTCATGGCATGACCGCCGCCGCCGCCGGCCAGTGGTCCCTAAACTTGACGACCACTCCCTTCCCCTTCATGCTCTTCATCCTCGTCCACGGCTTCTACAGACGTGTACTGTCCTTATCTCGTAATTGTTCATAATATTATAATCCCACTGTATAATATTGTATGAATGTTACGAATAAAAAATTATGCAAAATAAAAACACATTTCCGTTTTCTATAGACTTTCGATAAAACCTCTTCGCTGTCGACTATTCAACAGCAGGTTTACTATAAACACACAAAAGAAAATCGATGCATACATACTTAATGTGCATATGAAATGTGTGTAGCTTATACATTTCCGTACAGTCGAAGTAAAACATGTGTGCAGTAAAATCAACACGGTAAATCAGTGTTGTAAGGTTCACCCTCCAGATGGGACTATTTGAGAAGCACTTGTCCGAAAATACGTCCACCGTAGATTATTTACAAACATTTGGTCTCCATATGATCTACGAAAAAAAAAACATATTTTGTCTACTACGAAGTGAACAGTGGAATTTTCTAATAATCGTTAAAAGAATATTTTAATTTTTACAAACTGTTTAGAATACTACTCTGCACTAGGGATTAAATAAATTCAAAAAAGAAATACATTTTATAACGTATATTCAACGTGACTTTTCAAATAAACTAATCTATACTAGGTATATGATATGATACGTAGGTATAACCAATATTTTGTTGTCGTATTAATAAATTAGGATAAAAATACCTGATAGACGATTCAATTTAGATCACAACAGTATTTCGATAATACTGTCGTAAAATTCCCTTTGTCAATCGTTACAATTTTTTACTCCTTTCACTTTTGAGTCACTGAATTAGGGTAGTTACTGATATATTATATTTCAATGCTAATATTATAGCGAAAGAAAGAGTAAACTGGTCAATATTGTATAATATTTATTATGGATTTGCAAAATACTGGTTCCCGAACACTGATGGATTCCATTCATCTGCAGTCCCTTTTCGCGGTGCTTTTAATCTTTTTTGTTGCCACTAACAAGATAGGGCCTCTATACGGAATATTATTACTATTATTATTATTATTATTATTATTTTGTTAGGACCAGATGTTGGAGCTGCAGAGTGGTGTTCCGAGTGTATTGAAAACAGTTGTCACGTGTTGGAATTCAGAAGCCCAGTATTATATAATGTTCTACACTACGTCCAAAAATATAAGCCTAAAAATACTCAAGATATATTATAATATGTAAAATCACAAGGGTTACTCTCAAACTGTTTAATCTTACGAGTCTCCGTTGTTTTATAAAGGATTATTATAACACATATTTAAAGTTAATAATATTTATATTAAAAACATTCCAATCATTTAAAATGTAAATATTATATTAATATGATTTAAACTTTTCTAAAACTAGGTATATTATTATTAATTAAAAATATTTAATACAATAAATTAATTATGAATCGTTTTGATTTTTTAGCAAAAATGTAAAAATTGAATGAACACATATATTATTATTACTAATAATAATACATATTTGATAAATATTTGAAAAAACAACTATTATTATACAGCTATATAAAATGTAATAGTGACTGCATTAAATATTAATATTTATACAAAATATGTTCAATGTATTCAAATAAAATATATTAGAATACATTATAATCTGTATGTATGAACCATCAACTTTGAAACTTATTTTTACTTTTGTTCACTTTATTAATTTTTTGATTTTTCAAATAGCTAAACTATTAATTTTCATAATTATGTATGTAACAAAAGTATCAGTCGATATATCTGTTTTATGTACTCCACGTGGGGATGTTAGTTTATTGAAATTTGCTTAAAAGAATTCCTTGTACGTATCTTCAGATGGAGTAATGGATGCTGCATGTTTTATTGAACATACTTCTAATGGTTTTAGGGTTTTGTACAAAATATTGTTCGGGTGAGTTAAAAATCATATTGTTTTTAAGTTAACCAAATCTGCAATTTGATTATTTGATTTTGTATTGTTTTATCATATTATTTTAATAAATAAGAACAACTACTCTACATGATTTTTAACACAATAATGTTAATATTATAATAAATGATAAAAATTACCTCACGTAACAATATAAAATTGGCAAATAGTTTAAATTAATAATATTTTTTAGCCCGAAACATGTCAGAGCATGACGTCTACTTATATCTGTAATCACTAATCAGTTACTTCTATATTTACCAATTTATATGACATTGAAATGTTAGCATTAAGCAAGAGCATTGTTCATTAACCATAGGTACTCCAGTTTAGAATGTTGTACGAAAATAAATATTTGTAGTATAGATACCTACGAGGCTACGAATTTAAGATGTTTGCAATTTTGATTTCCAAAATAAGTGTTTGTAACTTTCCTCCCCCCAACTCCCACTGTTTAAGTAACGTACAAAAACAAAGTGTGTATAGTCGAGATTTTTTTTTGAAATAAAGGCTTCTGGGCTGCTATAATCAATTTAAAGATAGAGTATAAATTAAATAAACCATATAGGTAGATACTATATCTGCAGTTGTAGAAAGAAATACAAGATAATCAAGAAATACATTTTGGAATGTAATTTTGAATGGTTTTTAACGGTTCAAAATTTATTTAAAGTACTACATAATTCTAAAATATTTTTATATTTGATAGCCAATATTAACCAATAATAACAATTTTTCGATACCCATTTTAGAACATAATAAACGATTGTTTTGAACCCAACCTGTATAGTCTTTATTGTTAATCAGTTAAGTTTATAAGCCAATAATAAGAATAAGTACTTGTACTTTACTCATATTTTATTTGTACATTTAGTTTTAAAAGAAATGTTTTAAAAGATGATACGACCAAACTTTTTTGTGACTATTGACTTTAATGCACACTCAATTAAAAACATTTAATATGAATACCTACGGTCGTAGTGTATACTCGTATAGTCAATAGTTAAATTTAATATTTCCAAACTTCAAATCAATATTAATAAAATGAAAGCATTCAAACAATACACGTGAATAATACCATATTATATAAAACATATAAGATATAGGTACTGTTCTATAAAAAATAAATATAATATCGAAATAGCTAATATAGTAAAAGACTTAATTTAACGACAAATTGCTGTTCAATTAATTCATTGGTAATTCAATGAGAAGGAATCTCTGTTCAGATAAAACGCCAAACATCAATTTTCAATTATTATACAACAAAACATATCATATGTATGTATTTATTTTTGTACCATTACCAAATATTTTCATAATAATATTATTATTATTATTATTATTATTATTATTATTATATTTTGTTTCAGCACCACTAATATTACTTTTATTACAGATATGTTAAAATAATCAAAACTTAATAATCTGTAAATTATATCTATAGATGTAGATAATCTATAGGCTAGGAGCATTTTATTTTTAATAATAAAAAATAAATAGGAACCAGGGTACCAATTCATTGTATTGTAGATACGTAGTTATTTAAACTACAAACTAAACTTGACTTTATAGAAATTTATTATAATATAGGTATATTTATTTTATTTCATATTTTTTGTTAATTTTTAAATATATATATTTATATTAATATATATATTATCCTATAGGATATCCATAATATGGACTATCTTATTTGTATTGAATAAATAATTACACAGTATGTTTTTCAATGTTTAAATTTTAATATAATTCTGCATTTTTTATAATAGGTACCTATCTAAATATTTGTTTAAATGTTTTATCATATTTTATACCTGTTGTTTTTTCAAGTGTTACATTTTGAATTCCATAGTTTTAAACAATATATTATACATAAAATAATAATTTAGAATATTATAAGTTTGGGGATTACATTTTATGAGCATTAACACATTGAAGTTTTTATTATCGAAGACAACTTATCAAGAAATATACAGGAAATATGTTATCAACTATTCGAGAACAAAACGAGACGTCGCGTCGTGTGTGGTTTTTCAAGGGATCAAATTTTGATTTGTAGTTAATGTCGATAATGACAAAATGAGAAGGCCAATTGAATATAATAAATAATATATTTTTTATTGCATAGTACTTTATGACATTGAGGTTTTTGTCTAATTTTGTCAATCAAACATAACCTAACCATTTTTACATAGGTACCTACATTATACCATTTTGTTACCCCTCGTGTTACCTAAATATTATCATTCAAATTAAGAAAAAGTTTTTAAAATTTTTTAAGCATATTCGAATATTCGATGAATAATGATAATACAATTTGAAAATTTGTTTTTCCTAATTTTACTAAGTAATAAAATGATAAATATTTTCCTATACATAACGAGTTTGTAACCATTATTAGGTATATACAATACAATACAAAAAGCATGCAATTAATTCTCTCGAAATATCAAATATGATTATATTAATCATATTAAAGCATATTTGCACTTTTTCAAGTGCATAAGTGCATATTAGTATACATTTCAAGATCATTTAGTTCCGAGCCCTATTTATGAAAATAATGTATAATATTAATAACAAAGCAAAATGTCCATGAAACGGCTAGATATCGGAAAACCAAAAAATTTAAATGTTTCTACTCGAGATTGTTGACTGAATTGTGGTCCCTGCAATGTTATTGCTATATTATAGTGGTTAATATACAAAATATACAGGTTTAAAAATTTTCAATGTAAATTCTCTATTTCAAGAATAAAATATAATTTATTATATTGCATTTAAATTTGGTGAGGAATAGTTATTGATTTGAAATCGAAAAATAAATAGACTTTAGATTGATTGATGCCTACAGAAAACAGGACATACTACATTTTAAATTGTACGCAACCAAGATAATTAAGTTTAGTTATTATAGGTACCTATCTAGTATCTATTATCCTACTACTTTTTCATTATTGTAGCTATCAACCATTAAATAAAGTAATTGTAAAGTATACAATATCTAATAAATATGTCATAAAACTTTATTTCAATACAATAAATTATTGCCAATGCAATGCATTGTTGATGATGAAAACTCGAAGAAACTATTAAATTAATAGTTATTTAATTTAATGTTAATTAAGTAAAACTATATTTTATTACATGTCTCCCATGCGTTTTATTTTTTGAAAATGTATGTTTATCGTTCTAATTATAAACATAAGATTATAAGAAATTAATTTTATACAACATCGGTAGTTAATACAAATTGTATATCATAAAACTAAGGTTTTTATTTATTGACACTAAAAAAAAAAAAAAACAAATGGCGAAGGAAACATTTTGTCGACACTAAAATGGCTAGTAGAGTAGGCTCAATAAAAATTTATCGTTTGAGGCTAATGTTGTACAGAGTCGCGTTTAGGTCGAGGAAGAGGATATTACATTTTATCTCTTGCAACCTTAAATGTGATTGAGTAAATACAATGGATGCCGCTTTTAATAATCACGTTTAATGTTATCAACCGTACTTACATATTATATATGTAGTTATAATGTTATCGAAAACAGAAAGTCTATGACGTACACTAACCGAATGTAAACTACTATCAATTAACATTTAGTGATATTATAATATTATTTTATATTTTGCACTATCGTCTCAGTTAAAGCACAGTCAAAGACTTACGATGTACGACATGTTATTACATTTTGAACGATTTTATTCAAATAAAAGTATGATATAGATGTAACCTATTAAATAAATTGTTTTTAGTTGTTTACATTTCCACTACAATTTTTTTTAACGCGATCGCGAGTTTATTTTATCTCGAATGTTGGAAAATTAAAAATTAAAAAGACTAATTTATTGTTATTACTGTATACGTATTATTATGTAGGTAGTGTATGCTGTATAGTCAGTGATGCCACAAAATACAAATTATAGCTAATATGATAATATATAGTGGGTGCTAAAATCTAAATAATGTATTGTAACAAATATTACTTTAATTTGAAAATCTGATAGGTAAGACTGTATTGTTAATAAGTGACCATCTACAGAATAAAAAAATCCAAAAACACATGTAATTGTAATGCACTAATTACCCAATAGGTAAGTACATTGATCTGTCTCACTGTCTGCTCGGAATTGAACATCGAACGGTGGTATACCCGTCACTTTTTAATAAGATTGGGTTGTTATTTATTTCTGAAATTTGACTGAACAGGATTTATTTCTACAAAATAATAATATTGAAAGGGAATAATTATGCGTGTTTAGACCCTGTGATCCCAGTACCCCACTGTACATAAATTATGTGCAATTTTACATAATATATTATATTTCACCAGGTCGACTTCAATTTCGGAATAAATTAAAATAATATTTATAATATTAATAAGTTATGAATTGCTTTGTATGGGTCGCTTAGGAAGGCTTATTTCAGGCTTAAAAGGAAATGCCAAAATATTGACGTCAGAGAAGACGGCCGGTAAATGAAAATACCGATAAAATAATAAGCCAACTACGAATATTATGTACAAAATAGTGTGCTCAGAATGTGTATTATGTACTGCCATCTAGCGGTAACGAGACCACGAATATAGTTGCAGACGTTGCGTTTCCATGGCGACACATGTCTCTGCCGGTAATATAATATTATTATTTATTGGCTATTGCACTTGATAATAATTAGGTATAAATCGTAGTATGAATATATTATTGTATAATTTATATTGTCCGGATTGTAACTAGATGACCGAAGATTAATAAGAACAAATGAACAATAACAGAAACCTAAAGACAATATAGTGACAACTATATTGGTGGTGTACGAATACAATTTTTTATATCATGTTGTTCAAATTTAGGAAATTAAAAAAAAAAAAACTACCCAGTCATCTGAATAAGATTGATTTTATTATTTCTATGATAGCTAGCAATTGAAAAGCTCCATCGAGTGTTCATCAAAACATCTGCGATATAGTATAACAATATGACGTAAAATGTCAACTGTATTGGGACTATTACTATTATTAATTGTTATACAATATTTTAAACTTGATCTGTTGATTTGTTCAACGGATAAAATAATTCGTAAATAATATTACAGTTACCTGATTCCTACATGACTGCATACCTATTTGATCAAAACATAATATTAATATCTAGTTGGTGGCCAGTTGGCATACAAACATCATATTGTATGTATTTATAGGTATAATAATATGTATCTGTAAGTGCGTTTATTACTAATTGATATCGTTATTCGTTTAGAATGATTAATCGGTGCCCGGTTGTCCCAATATTTATTTTGCTTCTTACAGGAAACTTCAATTGTATACTGTCCATATTCCACGTTTCTGATAGAACAATAAAAAAAGCGTCGAGGTTTGTGATTGTAAGCCAGGCTCATTACGAAAACCCGATTTTTGTTTCTTTCGTTTTCACATATTTTTTAAGAAATTTTAATACTCAACTTCTCCCTAAGACCCTAACTCTCGCATAATAATATTAGTAATTATAAAAATCAACAATGTTTAACATATTATTATAAAGATTTTTTGTTCCCGATTTTCCAAATAATTTTTGAAGCAATCCCAAATTCGCAATAATTATTATATCAACAATCTTGCTTTGATCTAATGCAGTAATCCAGATTAAGGAGATGAATACCTACCTACACGATAAAATCATTATGAACAATAAATTTGTTAGTAGCCAAATTTTGTTTTATTTATTTAAATGAACTCACTAGTAGTAAAATCGATACGACATTTAGAGAAAAATGACATAATATAATAATAATCATCAAAAAAAAAAAAACCAGACATTGAGCAAGTCTTTGCATGTGGCCGCATGTGCAGGGTGTCGAATGTCTGATGAGAGCATTAACCCTGTAAGAGTAATGGTCGTTCGGATGAGTATTGACCGACATTTTATAGATAATAATGGAAGGTTAGAATACCAGTTACAGTTTTTTCGACCGTTAAGTTATAATATTGCGAGACGAGTTATCACTGACAATAGCACCGTGGTAACATAAGCGAAATTAGTATAACTTTTTTTAAGGGGGGGGGGGTTAACCCCACAGTTATTTAATTTAATTGTTGTTTAAAACATCGATTATCGGGGTCTATTTCGCTGATATAATAATCTAGCTCCCTCTAGTAAAACGTCCCTAGTTGATACTCGCCTCAGACGACTGCCAATATTTTCACAGATCCTCACTTGCATTATTATAATGGTATAACCAAGCATGTGGCATTTTCTATCCATTCCATTACTAACAATGGACATTTAGCCATACAGCGATGACGGCACTGTGAAAGAACTCCAAGTATATTTTTATACGCTCGGATATGTATAAGGTACCTATATAAATACAGGCTTCCATATCAAATTTTGGGCTCCTTAGCTAAATGTTGATGTGAGTCCTATACGAAATTTCCAATGAAATATAGTCCATTACAAGGGATACGAGTGTCCCGTAAATGAGTTTTTAAAATAATTATACACATTTAAATCATAAAATATTTAAAAAGTTAGAAATTCATTCCAACGGCCACCGCCTTCTCCAGATACCTACAACAGATCCTCCACATGTATATAGGGGCCTTGTACCTAAGTCAAAAACTAGAAGTAATAATGTGACTGATCCACTTTTTAATTTTTTTATTTGCCAGCTATTTATAGATAATGAAAAAATACACCTAAAAAAAGAGCATATAATTGCGTTATATTTCTACGCGAATTATTCTGTTTGTTATATGATGAGTTATGAGTTTATGTGAATAAAACAGTTAATGAAAAAAAATAAATCAATTTCATTTCACCTATCTGGTTTATTTTTAAATATATGTTTATTTTTTACCGCTGACAAATTATTATTTTCTTTTTCAATCGGTTTTATTTTTAAATTATTCTTCTGGTGCCAGTTTTGATACGAACAGAAGAAAAATTTAATTATTTAAATATATATCTACTATTAAGTACTTACATTGTACGTACACTGAGTGTTCCCTCCTACAAAAAAAATATAATAAATAAATAAATAAATAAAGTAAAAATGTATTAAATATTTTAAAGTTTTTTCCATTCATTCTTAAGTCCCTACTAAGAATTATAAATTATAATTTAAATTATATATTATATTATATATTTATATAAAGGGGTTAATGGAACATTGGCACCATTGTAACTTTGTAACGGATCTAAAATATTAAGCTACATCTCTTGAGCAATTATAATTGCATTTACAATAATAATCACAATTTTACTATTTTTTTAATTTTTTTTTTTAGTGCACTTTATATGTTGACAAGTGGTTTACACATATACGAGTAAAACTATTTGTTAAAATTAAACAACATTATCTATAATATTATCATAATCTTTCTTTTCTTTTCTTTTTCTCAGTTTGTTTACTGTAGGTATAGGTAGGTATACTGTATACACTGTATAACATAATGGGCATTATATTATACTATTTTACCATTTAAAATTTGATAATTACTAAATTTACAATGCTATATAAGATAAGTGTCGAGATATAAGTAATAATTTTAATGTTTAAGTATCAATATGGGTTAAAAAAAAAAGGTAAGACTATAAAATTATTATGAATCAATAATTATCAATTGTCTTGATTATCAAAGCTAGATTCCTCATCCAATATTTTGTATCCTACCTTCATAAGTTCATCTATTTCAATTTTGTTTGCCCCTACTTTAGATTCCAATAGATTTATTTGGCTTTACAATGTTGTATAATATAGTTGGTACCTACTTTATGGGGGTAAAAAGGAGAAAATTTTTTTTGAAAATATTCAGAAAAAAAATGGGAAAATTTACACTAATGTCGTAGTATGTTCATACATGTTTCGATAAAATTTATTTTATTATTTTGATGCAATTTTTAATGAAAAACCTTAAGTAATTACGAAAATACGAAATATTTATATTAGAATTTACTGGATATTATAAGATGTATTTACATTGTACTTGGTTTATGATGGTGGCATTTTTGTTTGTATTTTTTATTTTTTATTTTCGTATGGTAAAAAACTTGAAAATTTGAAACAAGGTTACTCTTACTTATAATACTTATAAGACATTGTTCTTACGAAATATATTTTCATAAGTTTTTGATTTATTATTAGTATTCCCTTTTCAAGATTTATAAATTATTATTTTTCAATTTTATAACTAACAAACTGTGTTTGTAAATACTAAAAATATAGAAACTTCGATACTTTTTAGAGAGATTTTAAGTTTATTTTTGATGAAATCAAATATTTAAATAGAAGACTGATTTTTCTTTAACAATAATTTCAGTTATTGTTTTTAGCCAAATTATAATTCAAAAGTATTGGCCATACTATGGACTTGATACTTTTTAACTATTTTCATATACTATACAACTTTCAATATATTTAGAATACTTTTAAAACCGCAGAAACATCATTGTAAGACATACAAATATGGGCATATTTACATATACCTATGTAATTTATAGAAACATTATTGACGTACATTTCATATGTAGTCAATAAATTATAAATATAAATAAGGTACGTGCAATGTATGTATTATATTTGTGTTGAACTTAAAATCATATGAAGAAGCCAACTATAGTAGGAACTATAGTAGGTACTAGGTAGGTAGGTACTTATTTGATTTGTTATAAAGAGCTGAAGAACTCTGAAGATGTGATTTAATTTAAAAAATGTGTTTATCAAACTAAAATAAACATACTAACGAACTAGTATAACCAAAAGTAAACAGTGTTATGTCAGTTATATTTTTCAGTTTTTTATGACAAGGATTTTGTTTGTTTAATGTTTAGATATTCAGCATTGGTACGTTATTACAAATACTATTTGATGTAATAGTGCATCGTACGTGAATTTAAAACATAGGTAAACATAGGTACCCAACATATTATTCTACAAAAAAATACGACAAATCGTATGAATTTCATATTAGAAGTTCAAAATAACAGTTAAATTGTTCGTAATTGGACTATATTTTATAGATAGCGTTCGCTGTTGCAGATATTATTTTCACATTTTCTTATAAATTATTTATTTTTAATATACTATAATCCAGAAAAATTAAACGAATTCACACTTACAAACTACTAAATAATTTTAGAAAAAAAGCATAAATTATTATTGATTTTGTTTTAATATTTAGTAACAGCTGCTATACGTAGCATCATAATATACAATATAATATACATTAAATTGCCTAATATAATAAAAATATTAGACATAATGTTGTATTTTAAATAAATCATTTTTATGGAACAGGCTATAAAATTTTAAAGTTAAAATGTATTGTTCTTTTATAGTGCTTCTATACTATATTACCTACTTACTTCCTATTCACTAAGACAGTGCAAGTTATACAAGTTGAAATATATATTTATAATAGGTATAAATGTAAAAATACAAAAACACATTGATTTTTAGTTTCAAATTAACAACATCCATCATGGTGACCTACTCAATGGCGAGGTATACTTGACACCAACTATTCATATAGCAGTGTGAATTCATCGTTTTTTTTTGTTTAGTTTCATATTTTGAGGTAGAATATTTTTCTTTGAATTTTGATGTATAAAAAATAAAAATAAAATTTTGAAAGAGTGGTTGATTAGTTTTAAATATTTGACGGATTGGGCTGATTGGAGTGGTATCTACATGTTGCAGGGGTAACCAGCTAAATGTTGGCCTAGTACTAAAAATAATCACTCAGAAAATTATAGTTAGTATACCTTCATTAAATTATAATTTAACTGATTGTATTGATAATGCAAAATTGTAAAAACACTGTGTTGTTTCTTAAATATTTCACAATATACATAACAATATAGAATATTACAGTGTTCAAATGTTTATCAATCAACTAAGTAAGCACATTTATTTTTTACTTATAACATTTTTTGTTTTGGTTAAGCTATAATAATAATAACTAATAGCTAATAAATAAATAAATTTAAAAGTTACAATTTTACCTTAATGTTTTTTTCGTACAATTTCATGGTTAGGTTGACCAATAGTGAATACCAATCATAATTTTAAAATTGCCTCATACTTAAAAAATAAAAATGAATATTATATTTTTTACTATCTTAAATTCTTTAGCCGTGAAAAATTAATGTATAGTAGGACCTACTCACCTTTATTAGCTATATATTATACAAATATTACATAATTATATGATTAGGATTAGATAGACAATAGGCATACTATTTTATATTATTTTATTTAGGTACTTACTAACTAAAAACGTGGTTCATGAATACATCGTTAGTTGGTATTTATTTGAATTTTTATAATTCACTGGAATCGTATTTATGTAATATCTAATAATACGCATATTTTTAATTTATATAGAAAAAACATTTTAACGTTAAAGATTGGAATGTTTTTTTAAATTTTATTTTAAGATACAATTAACAAAAAATAAAATAAGATTCCTAAAAAATGATATCTCCTAATTAAAATCAAATAACCAACAATTCATCTAATTAACAAAACTAAAAGTAAAATATTGGTCAAAATTAACGTACACCACATCGTAAATAACAAATATAAAAAAAAAATGTATTCTGTTTTTAAAATTATGAGCTTTATATTTATGTTATGTCTACGTTTACAAAAAGTGTCAGAATACATATTATGTAGTATTTTCTCTATTTATGTAAGTTTCGATAATTGCTGCAGGTATAGGCACATCGTTTATTATTGGTAGCTAGATTTATATTTGTATTGACATTATTTTTAGTGAAAACTGTAGGTGTTTAATAATAAAATGTGGAACGTTATTAATGTTATTATTATGTAAGCCGTAAGGTAGTTGGTAAGTATGTTACGGCAACAATATGCTATTTTATTTCATAAGTAAGATGGCAACAATATTTATGGCAGTAGTTATTTTAATCTTTTATATTATTTTGGCCGTTTGATGATGAATATTTGAGTATTTCAGACCTACCTACAGTTGTTATGCACGTATATACAAAAATGTTATTTTTCAGAGTTATTTATAAAATATACGCGGCACTTGGAAGTAAATGTAATTATTATAATATTCTACTTATATAATAGCTAAATGAGTTTTATTGGGCAAATAATCAAAAACGTAATCTTGGCATAACCATTTTTCGAACCGAAGGAATAATAATGTTTTTGTTTATTTTAACACGTGAAACTGTGCAAGTTTAACTTTTAAACCAATTAATGATATTTCGTATTATGAATGAATAAACTAGAGATGTTTTTAAGCAGGTTAAAATTTGAAAAAAAAGACAAAATTAATGTTCTTTGTTCTTATTAGTTGCAACTACTGTATAATAATATTATAATTTAATTACATTTACGTGTAATATTTTACGAGTTATTTTCCAAGAATAATTATTATAATTATAAATGTACATATTAGTTGTGTTAGTCATAAACTCATAACTGTTATTATTCACATTTGTTTTTCATCAATTCATTAGTCATTTTATTTTAAAACCTCACTGCTATTTATTTAAATTTTCTATTGTAGTTTATTATTATTGCTGTTATTAAAAACATTTATGCCTGTAAAACAGTATTCGACCGTATAACAAGAAATAGGTATATATTATTTTTATTACCAAGTATGTGACATAGAGAGCGATGTAACTTTTATTGACATTTCTAGTAGTAGGTAGATTATAGATATAGACGTATAGTTTATGTTATATTATTATAAATTACTATATGCAACTGCATTTAAATACCTACCAATATGAACAGTTTAATTAATACGATTAAAGAATACAAATATTGAAATACATCTACATGAACTTAAATTACATTTTATAAATATTTTATAAACTTCAATTATTATTTTATTATAATTACACATTTTACTATAAATAAATAAATATAATATAATATAGGTATTTACTATATATATATATATAATTATATTATTTTATATGTTATACGAGTATTAATATTTAATATAAAAATAACGTCGATCTAATGACGAAATATAAGTTTCATGTAGTTAAAAATAAATAATTATAACTATTCTAAATAGTATTTAAAATTATAAAAATATTATACCAACATATACTTTGATAAGTCGTTCAATCTAATTTTTTTTATACAAGGTATATATGGATATTGATTAAATATTAAACCTGATTTAAATCATTTTATGATTAATTCAAAAATCTAATTTTTAGACTTATCTGTAGAATATCTGAATATGCGATGTTACAGTTCACCAATTTCGAATGAAATATTACTTGAATAATATTACTTTATTATTATTCCAATGTCATAAGTTAAACGTACATTTTATTTATAAACCTTATGTTCTTATCCCATATTAGAATATATTTACATATTAAATAAAATATATCTAGGTATTAGCTTATTATTCTGTATTTTATAGGCACCTACCTATAATATTTTTCTTACATTTTTCAAAAATGTATTGAATATATGAAATTTCTATGTGTCTATATAGAAGTAAAAAAAAATACAACACACACACACATATATATATATATTATAAAATCAACATAAACTTCACAAAAATTAAGCTATAGTTACTTCATCAGTCAATGTTTTAATGTTTTCTAAAATGCATAACTAATTAGACTACAACACAAAGTACCTATAAGAAAATTATTAGCTGATCGATGAGATTAACCAAAATCTACAAATAGATTATAACATTTATTTAAACAAATATAATATATAGATAATACTCAACTAAGATAACAATCATTATTCATCAATTAATATCATGTCAATAATAAACATTTCTTCGAAACCTCTATATTTGTTATGCGCGTATATATACAACACAAAAAACTAGGTAATGAAAACAATCCACAAATTTAAGCATCCAAAATATAAAAATATACATGTATATAAAAAAAAGGTTATGATAGTATCATCGTTGCAATTTTCGTTTTTGCGTTCAAAGCAAACCAAAGAAGGTAGGTAGGTATTACTAAATCTATAAAGACAAATGACAACCAAAAGTTAATTACTGCAATAAATAGTATGATGGATACGACGATACGAGAATAGTAAGGCATGAATTGTTATTAAAGTATTTTATATTCTTGCCGACAGGAAGCTTTAAAAAGCACAGTTATTTGTAGGTACCTACGCAAAGGAGCGTGGAAAATATTTTAGTTGACACTTTTTATCCCAATTTAAATTGTTAAGACTTCATACATTTTACAGAAGAATTAAGTAGATACAATAACGAAAAATCGATTTTCTATTAAGTACAGTAGTCCACATCTTATTTAAGCTCATATACATTTCAGACTTCAGTCTTCGTGTACGACAAAATTCTGCGGAGTTTCATGAATCTCAACCAATTGCAAGTATTCTGTGAACCAACTACATCATTGCAATGAAATTCTGTAAACCACAAAGAACAAACTCATTTCCTATAGTAGGTACATAAGCTTATAAATGTACAGTGTTAAAAGTTTTATTTTAAAACTATGTGAAATTTAAAATCTTATTCTCAATCAAATAATTTTTATCCTTAATATCTGTCGTACTTAGTAAAATAAAAGATAAATAACATTAAACAATACTTCAAAATTCTTTTTATATTCTTTATAATGAGTTATGAGCACCTACTTTAATATTTGGCACTGTTATCTTTCTATATACTCACAAAGTTGGTAGCCGTTATGAAATTTGAAATCCAACTTAATTTATATATTTACCTTCTAGGATATTTTGTTAGATTTGTCAATTGTCATACACAAAGTATTATATAAAATTCGTATCAATTATCAATAAATCAATAAATCTGGTAATTTATTATTAAATATTCTTCAATAGTTATATTTAATATATACGTGCATAAAATGATCCAGCAACAAAAAAAATAGCTTGTGAGTTAAAATCACATTTTTTACATTGTATATTGTGACTAAAGATGGCAAAGCTCACAAGTCTTAACATTTATTTATTTATTTTTCTTTTAATAACGTCGTGTAACATGGACATTTTATATGGCACCAACTACATGGTTATTAACTAGTGATTAATTATTTACATTAAATTCCAATTATCTGTTTACATTAACTGTCATATTTATATTTATACATTCGTTTTCTTAGTCATAACATTTATAACAATGCTCATAATTAATTGAAAGACATTTTTTAAATATAAATTTTTACTATAATATAATAATACAATTTTAGTGTAATTTTTTCTTGTTTAAGAGAATTTAATTTTATTGTAGGTAACTTTAAATATAATATGTATAATATCTAACTATAAGAATTTTTTTGTGTACCTTTCTGTAGTTATTTATACTTTTTAGTAATTACTACTAAATTATTGACTTACAGCTATTATCTTAGGCTATAAAACAATGCCTCATCAGCAAAATGTATTGATATGACATCTAATCAATTATATGACGTAGGTAAAAGACAAATAAACAATTTATTATATTAGTAATAAATTCATTTCGTAATACGAAATTATAATTTTTGTCGGTACAAGATTCGGTGATCCGAGAACATCATTATTAGAAATTTGACAAAAAGAACTTTTACAAAGACATATAACTGCAACAAAGATTTCTGGACTAAACTTCATAATATTTGAATCGGGATTTAAACTTGTAACTACCAAAGTAAAAATATATAAATACAAATAGGCCGTTCGCTAAATAGTATACAAAGTCACAGAGCTACAGATGCCGTGATAGTATAAAACTAGTAAACTACAGATCCCGGTTCATTAACATATATAATATATAATACATTGACCGAAAATCAGAATATATTTTTTTTCTCGTGATATCTGGTTATAATCATGGAATGTTCACGATGATGTGTGATGATCCACAGAATATTATGTAAAATCATAAAGGAATAAAAATAAACACAATTTGTTTAATCATCCGACTTTGAGCTGCGTGTTAAGTTCTTTTGGAATAGTAATGGTATATAAAACTGTTTATTAAGGAATAAGTGTTTCTCTAACTTGGGAACAATAACTGACAATTTTTCTATAGATAAAATTAGTTTTACAGTAACAAACAAAAAACAAATATGAATAAGTTTCAGGATAAAAAAAAAAACTGTAAGAATAATTCTCACTAAAATCAAAAATAGAATTGTATTCTATCTTTACTAAAAGTATTTTTTATCAATTTTCGGAAACCCTTACTGCCAGCAGTAGATAGGTACATATTTTACATTTTGAAACCGAAGTAATTGAATTACTCAATATTATCATTTGACATGAGTTTATAGTCTAATTCGAAATTTAAATAGAACACAAAATATTGTGATCTTAGTATTTTATAAATGATTAAATCCACCAAACATTTTACATTAATTATTATCATTTGACATGAGTTAGTAAAAAATATATCTAGGTCAATAAATTATAATCTACATAAAATCGTTATAGAATCACCTATAGTGCGATTCTGATAATCATGTTAGTATATTACACACCTATAAAGGCCTTTATTCGCGAAAACCATAGAAACAATATTCGTACATACACGTTGAAGTATAAATATAAATGGCGAACGTATATTCGTATATGTATAGTGCTGCAGGTATGCTTACGAGAATATAGGGCCCCTGAGAGATTAAAATAACAAATTTTGGCGTGACATCTTCTTAATAATTAACAAATATGGTTATAGCATTGCTGTCAGTTTTTCACGTGTTATACGTGTAGGTAGGTATATAGTATTTACTTCATGTCCAATTAGTAATTTGTATATTATATTTTATATAGGTATACATATAAACTTTAAAAATTCATGTTCATATCTGTGGGTACAGTTGCAATATATATATATATTATATGATGATGCTGGTACATAGGCATTAATTTACCTAAAATGGTAATCTCTTGTAATTTGTATGACAAACATTAAACATGTATTAACATTCATTGTATTAACATTGTATTTCATACGATCTCAAGTATTATTTTCACTATTAATTATTATTATTTATCATCATTGTTTTGTACTTATAATCATTATTATTATTATTTAAATCTTAAACCCTCGGCAGCACGGGTGATCGGGCTTACGCAAAAAACAATACTATTGCAATATATTTATCATAAATCATAAAAGAGTATCAAATTGTTATTTTTATTGAACGAAAAATTTTGGAAACTATATTGTCTACATCTGTTTATGATTGATCAACATTTTTAACTTCTTATAATTTTATTGATTAAATAATTATGTTTTATTGTTAAATTATTACTGAAGTATTAACATATAATATTCAAAAGAAATATTTTTATTTTTTTATATCTAGGTATAATGCTAAATATATGAGCACAATTGTTTTGTTTCACTATTCAAATTTTGAATTTGTTGCTGATGTTCAATTTAAGATTATCAGTTTATTTTTAAAAAATTATTTATCAAAATAAGCTTGTAAGCATTTTTATATTAAATAAGCACATAAAATATTATAAACAATGAAAAAATATATTTATTTATTAGTATTTGTAATATCAACTTATTAAATCAGTTAAAATGCAAAAAAAAACAATTTGTCTGTAAATTAGAATTTTAACAAACATATTATAGAGCCTGTGCGAACTTTTTTGTGTCTGCCATCACTTTTTGGATACTTCAATATTCTTTGACAGCAACTTTTCTGATAGGAAAATGAATCTAAATGCTACTTTGAGGAGTAAAAAGTAAAAATTTAAAATATTTTTTAAATGCGGTAGAAAATACAAATAAAAAATTAAGGAATATTTGTTTAAATATATAAATAAGCCTTGGCGTCTATGGCCATTGGAATATTAAGGAAGAACTAATAAGATACTTAATATGCAAAACCAGTTTTCGTAAAAATCGATTTTGTTTTTTAGTGTAACTTTAAAACAAATAACCATTTATTGTTAAAAATTTCACTGAATGTGGTATAATGAATTTCCGTATAGGCACCAAGGTTTTCGATGTATTACATATTTTAAGCTATTTATATACATGAAAAAAATTTGAGTTTTATTAGTTTTTTAAAATTAATTTTGATTAAAAATCTTACACTCTATCAAAAA